>NC_046159.1:110309354-110319354 GCF_011064425.1 Rattus rattus
CACCCCACTATTAAGCAGTTTGATACTATTTCTAGCCTGACCAGTGATTTTCAGTGCTCTATACAGTTTGAGTCCAACTCCTAAGAGTCCTTGGTACCTCATCTCAAATGGTCAGTCTCGATTGGCATTATAAAATGCACCGCCTCGTGGTAGTGAGCTGACCCATTATGCCCACTAATTATTTTATATTTTATTTTATTTTATGTGGATGAGTGTTTTGTCTGTTTGCAATGATACATACCAAGTAGGTGCCTTGGAGTTCAGAAGAGGGCATGAGAGCTCCTGAAGCTAGAATTGTGGATGTCAGTAGCCATCTTATGGGTGCTAGAAACGGAGCCTGCATCCTCTGGAAGAACAATTCATGCTCTTAACCCCTGATTCATCCCTTCATCCCTTGAGCTCTATTCAAATACAAAACAAACAAACAAAAAACCCACTACCAACAAAAAAAAAAAGTTGTACCTGTTCTGGTCTGGTGAATACAGTTACTGCCATGCTCTGGGATTGTCATTCCAGCCATAACAACCGGAAGTAGAACCCCTAGGCTATGTGGCAACTTCATGTTGAATATTTCTGAAACTTGCTAAACTGTTTCACAAAGTAGCTGTATAACTACATCTTTATTTTCTTTTATTAATTTTAAATGTGTATGGGTGTTCTGTCTGCTTTTATGCCTGTGCACTAACTGAGTGACTGGTGCCCAAGGAGGACAGAAGAAGGAATCGGATGCCTTGGGACTGGAGTTACAGACAGTTGTGAGCCATCATGTGGGTGCTGGGAATTGGACTGAGTCCTTTGGAAGAACAGTCATTGCTTTTAACTACTGAGCCATTTCTCCAGCCCTATTAAATAATTAAATTGAATTAAATTAATTTATTTTCAAGACCCAGTCTCTCTATAGTCCTAGCTATCTTGGAGTAGCTTGCTATGTAGATCAGGCTGGCCCCAAACTCACAGAGATTCTCTTCCTTCTGTCTTTTGAGTGCTGGGATTAGGGGCATGTAGCACAGTGCTTGGACCTTTCATTTTATATGTATATGTGTGTGTATGGTGGGGAGGTGGGGCGGGGTGGGGGATGTTGGACACATGAGTGCCATGCCCACAGAGGCCAGAAAAGGGCATCAGATTAACTAGTGTTGAAGTTACAAGTGGTTGTGAGCCTCTCAAACTATGTGCTGGGAATTGAACTCAGTTCCTCTGGAGTAGCAGTATGTGCTCCTAACTGCTGAACTATCTCACTAGTTCCCCTCACCGCTACCCCCCCCATATAAAGTCTTGTTATATAGACTGGTACTAAACCTCTATATAGCCCAGTCTGGCCTAGAGTTTGAGAGAGGATCATCCACTCTTTGAGATAGACAAGTGCCAGACACAGTTTAGCAACCTCGGGCTCTGACTGATTCCAGTTGTGCTCCCCACGGTCTTCTAATAACTCACTTGCTAGCTCCTAGCTCCTCTCTCTGCACTTACTGTTCACACACGCCCCTCTCCAGACAATGCACCTAGCAGCCTCACACGTTCCCCCACACAGAGCCAGTCTTCACACACAGCTTTCAACGAACAATGAAAGGAGTAATTTTCTCCTCTCATTCTATTGTATATGAAGAATGGAAAGGCTCGCCAAGCCTGAGCTGGTTTTGGATGCATGTGCGTGACGGAAGGACAAACTGTGTCCTCAAACGAACTTCTAGGGAAAATCCCACCTATGCCTGTGTATAATTTGGTGTGTGTGTGTGTGTGCGCGTGTGATTAAAATCAGATGCATTATAGGAAGGGATCTATGAAATAGAGCAATTATTGCATTACTAAATCTATCAGAGAACTGCCCAAATGACCCCCTAAGTAATCAAACTCCTCCTCCTCTCAACTCAATAAAAGGAATCCAGAAGCAACAATTGAGACCCTTCCGTATCTTCCCCCATGCCTCCCATTGTCAGTCTTGATAGTCTGTCCTTCTATAAATCTATTACTATTTCACTTTTTAAAAAGTTGCCTTGCGTCTTTGCAAATCAGTGTGAACTAGAGTCCAAGAACTTGGCAATGCCTAGCCTCTGCCCCCTGTACTATCCTGACTATTGGATTACAGTCATACACCACCATGCCCCGACACCTGATCCTCCCCCCTTTTTATTAAGGATTTATTTACTTCATTTCCCATGTATGTGTGTTTTGTTTGCATGCATATGTATGTGCCACATGCCTGCCCGATGCCTGAGATGTTGGAAGAGGATGTCAGATCCTCTGGAGCAAGAACAGAAAACTGTTCTTAACCGCTGAGCCACCTCACCAGCTTGCAGTGTCTGCTTATTCTTCGTAAGAGTTCCTTCCATTCACTGTCATGTCCCAGGTCTCTGCTTTTCAAGTGATCTCAGTCACCAAGTCACCAACTATATAGCACACTCTATCCATTTTCTTCATTTATCTCATAAACAGACGTACGAGGTCCTGGGTTCAACAACGACGCCTACAGAACTTCAGTGAACAAGTTAAATAACAAGTTCGATAGATTGAAAGACCAAAGGAAAAAAAAACCAAATGATTCATTTTGAAGTCATTGTTTTTGCAGTGTCAACCATTGATCCTTCTAGATACAATTGATAAATTTAGCTCTCTGCACTTCTTGGAGGCATTCTCTCTGTTCAATTTCTATTAACTGCTGGATAACCCCAGCTTTCATTTACCCACTCTTGTTAATCTTGCTAACTACACCCTTCTATGGCTGCCTGGAAGGAAGCCCTTAATAGCCTGCACATAAGTACACACAAACCAGAACACACATGCTTTGGAATCTTCGGAATCTGAGGCTGTCTGTTTTATTACGTTTGTATTTTCTTCTATCTAATCTGTTCTTTAACTTGTTCACTGGAGTTCTGTTAGGTTTTTTTTTTCTTTCTTTCTTTCTTTTTCTTTTTCTTTTTTTTTTGGAGTTGGGGACCAAACCCAGGACCTTGCGCTTGCTAGGCAAGCGCTCTACCACTGAGCTAAATCCCCAACCCCTTGTTATTTGTTTTTGTGCTGACAGTTGAACCCAGGTGTCCATTCTATCGCCAAGTCACACCTCAGTCACCTTCACTCTGTGTGTGTTTGTGTGTGTGTGTCTGTGTGTGTCTGTGTGTATGTCTGTGTGTGTGTGTCTGTGTGTGTCTGTATGTATGTCTGTGTGTGTTTGTGTGTGTGTGTCTGTGTCTGTGTGTCTGTGTGTATGTGTCTGTGTGTGTGTCTGTGTGTCTGTGTGTCTGTGTGTGTGTGTTCCAAATCATGATGGATTGAATATTCTTTCTAGGGCATTTCCTCCCATGATCTCCCCAAAAGGGGCTCATGTCAAAACCTCAATGCAAGTGATGTTGTAAAGGCATCAGGTCCTTTGGGCATTCAGACCCTTCACTAAGCACGTGTGTAGGTGAATGAATGACCTGAAGCCTTAGTTCCTGACACAGTGGGAACAACTTAACTGCAGCTTCAAGGATGTCTAGCCACTAAGGAGCGTTCTGACCTTCAAAAGACCCAGCCACCAAGATACACTGCAGCTTTCCTTGGTCCCCTTATCTCTAACTCGCTAACTCGCCGTCTGTAGCCTACTGTTCACCATGCCTGACAACCTGAGTTCCGTCTCGGGGACCCACATAGCGGCGAGAGAGGATTCCTGACAGTTGTCCTCTGACCTTCACTGTACACTGTGGTATATACTCTTACAGGTGTGAGTGCTTGTACACACGAACACATAAAGGAGGAAGGGGTTAGCACTTTTAGCAACAGCTCTAACTCACAGTATCCTGCAGTTAGAGGCTCTAGAGGACGATATGAAAAGGCCACAGCGACTTGCTAATGTTCCTCAGAAGGCTTGGCGGATGCCTTCCAAGGCTGTGACCAGCTGGTCTCTTTTCCAGAGCCCTGCTGTTCTCCTGTCTGGTCATCTTTGGCTGTCTTTTACCCAGCTGTGAGCTTTCTTATTAACTTTCCTCAGTGTTTCTGACCTCACCATTTCAACCCTAACTTAAAATGTTTTAAATTTTACTTTTATTGCTCTCGTTTTTTTTATTTTTTTTGTATGCACGTGTCTATGTGGATCAGAAATTCAAGATCTTCAGTAACTACATGAAACCCTGTCTAAAAACAGGAAAGAGAGGCCATTAAGAGCACTTGATGTTCTTTCAGAGGGCCTGGGTATGGTTCTCAGCATCCACATGCTGGTTCATGACCACCTGTGACTCCAGTTCCAAGATATCAGACCCAGTCTTCTGGTTTCCTCAGACATACATGCAGGCAAAGCACACACATACAATTTATTTATTTATTTTTTCCGGAGCTGAGGACCAAACCCAGGGCCTCTCGCTTGCTAGGCAAGTGCTCTACCACTGAGCTAAATCCCCAACCCCAAAATTTAATTTTTTTAAATGAAAAAAGAAAGGAAGGAAGGAAGAAGTAGTTGTCACAAATCAGGTAATTCCTAGTGTTCAACCCCCACTACCCCCCAGGCCTTTACGAGCCCACATACTTCAGCAGATGAGGATCAGGTAGTCCAATGCCTGTGCTGTTAGATTATGCCTCTGGATAAACCCTTGGAGAGCTGGTCGTGGTTGCATATGCCTACAATCCCAATACTTTTGAGGCTGGGGGTGTGGGAATTGGTACTTACAAGCAGGATTAGATACATAGTGAGCTCAAGGTCAGCTAGAATACAAGGTGAGACCTTATCTGAAAAAAATATTTTTAGATCCCAGTTCATATAGAATGTATCATCCCTAGGGGTATTTGAAGCTAGGTGTGGTGGTGAATGCCTTTGATCCCAGCACTCAAGAGATCGAGGCCTGTGGATGTCTCTGAGTTCCACATCTCACTATGTAGACCGGGCTACATAGTGAGTTCCTGCCCCAATAAAATAAAAGAAGTGTCTGAAGATAGGAAGCCAGTGCTACGTCTTTCAAGTAGTCAGGAAGAGAGACACTAGAGGCCCTTAGATCTGTCTCCTTCCACCTGATTCTCCTGTATGGTGAAGTCTTGTGGTGTCTGACACACGCTGAGCAAACGTTGAGTACTTTGTGAGTCAATCTGTCACAAGATATCTCCTTGAATTTCTGTGGTAAGCTTCCCTTTATGCTGCTGCTACTAGTTCCCAGCCCAGTGTTGGGGAGTACAGTCCTTAAACCACGTACACAGAGAAGCTGTGAGGGGCGGCTCACATTTGCAATCCTATAACTCAGGAGGCTGAGGCAGGAGGATTGCCAGGAATTTGAAGACAGCCTGGGCTGTAGAGTGAGATCCTGTTTCAAACCAACAAGAGGTGGCTGGTGAGATGGATCAGCAGGTAATGGTGCCTGCCAACCTGAGTTTGATCCCTAGGACTAAGAGTGTAGAGAAGGGGAGCACTGCCAAACTTGTCTTGTGGCACATGTGTATACACACACACACACACACACACACACACACACACACACACAGAGAGAGAGAGAGAGAGAGAGAGAGAGAGAGAGAGAGAGTAAATTTAAAATGTAATAATAATAATGACCAAAAATGGCTTAATGAATAAAGGTACTTATCATCATGACTGACAATTTGACTTTTCATTGCTAAACCCCAGAGAGAGAACTGACTCCCAAAAGTTCTCTGACCTTCACACACACTATGGCAAACACTCACACTTGTGTAAGTGAACACACACACACACACACACACCACACGCACGCACACACTCAGTTTCTAGCTACCCTCATGGTGGCTCATAACCCTCTGCAACCCCATTTCCGGAGGGGATCCAACACCTTCTTCTGGCCTCTGTAGGCATCAGACACACCAGTGGTGCACAGGCATACATGTAGGCAAAATACCCAGACATATAAAATAAAAATTAAATGTAAAAGCGAGCATTTGGTTTTTGTCTTTTATTTCAAAGTAATTGAAGAAATTGGTATAATATTAATCATTATACATTTTGCAAATGAGCAAGCTGACCTCTGAGAAAAGCCATCTCTTGTAAAACAGGTTTTTTTAGATGCCCAAATTGGGTTTGTCATCCTTTATGAGAGTACAATGTGTGTTCCTGTTTCTCCTACTTCGTCTGATAATTGATTGCCCGTGTCTGCAGAGCTTTCCCACTGGGAAGAATTCTCTGCCCCACAATGAACGGGTCCTTCCTTTGGAAAGCATCAGTCCTGTGTAAATGCCTAGGTTCCGTGAATCGGGAAGGTCCTAGCGGGTCCCTGACTTGCTTGGATCTAGTAGAGGTGCCTTGGCCTCCCAAACTGCTTGGAGCCTCAGTATACAGAAGCAGACGAGGCCCATCTGCTGCCTGCTGAGTAGTTCTTTCTGGGAAGGCGTGACTCAGAGGGAAATTGCCTTGAATGGCTGGCCTCTGCCTGCCTTGTCTTTACTCCCCAGTGAGACAAGGAGGCAGGGAGGGGCTGTGTCACACAGCAATCCTGCGGAGGGGCAGAAGCGGGAGACACGACTTGACATGAAGAGGGCATGTTTGAGGTAATTTGGAGGTGCCTGGGCTAAAACCACCTCTTTTCAGGCCGGAAAGTAGACTGTGGGACTCCCTTAAATATTGTCTCTAGCTGTCTCAAAATTCAAGGCCACAGTGATTCCACTTTTCCCAAGGACAGGTTTCCCAAGGACAGCCGCATGTAACCTGTCCTTGACGCTGGTAGAGCCCCTGAGGCTAGTGAAGGTCGTAAATCCCTACATTGTACTACAGCCCCATCTAATTCCCCCAGGCCAACAAGGAGGCAGTGTGTGTGTGTGACTAGTATCTGTTTGCAGGCTAGGGACCTGTGGCTGCTACAGGGAAATGAGTGGGCAGGAAGCAGGTGAAAGGTCCCTCCTCAGCTTAGTCTCTACCTGAACCCATGAAGTCAGTGAGCTTGGGCTGACTGACTCTTTCCCAAAGGCTGTGGAGGACAGAGGTCTTGCCCTGGTCACAAGTGAGTCAAAGACTGAGTCTCCCTTTGAGGTATCCCTCAGAGGTCGGGGGTACCAACTCCTGTCTTCATAGATTTTGTTTTATTTTTATGTATTTTTCCCCTACTTATTTCTTTATTTTGTGTGTGGGTGTTAGATGGCTCACACACAGGACTCACATTCAGAGCTCAGAGGACCGCTTCCTGGGGTTGGTTTTCCTCTCCAGTGTGGCTCCGGGAATCAGCCTCAGGTGGCCAGGATTGCCTACAAAGCACCTTTACCCTCTTGGCTATTTCACGGACGGAGGTTTGTTTGTTCGTTTGTTTTTTATTGACACAGGGTCTCCCTACACAGCCCTAGCTATTCTGAAACTCACTATATAGACCAGGTTGGCCTTGAACTCAGAGATCCTCATACACCTGCCTCCGAATGCATCGCTATGCCGGGCTTGCCTTTTTTTTTTTTTTTTTTTTTTTTACCAGATTCTTGTCGTGTAGCCCTGGCTGGTAGAGAACTTACTACATGGACCAGGAGAGCCTCAAACCTGCTGTAGCCCTCTCTTGCTTCTGAGTTTACCCACCATGCACCACCACCCCAGGCTATCAGCTTTGCTTTTAACAGGGGTTTGCTTTTGTTTTAAGAAAGGGTTGATTTTGACTTGCAGTTTCACTGGGATAGAGTCCATCCTAGTGGGGAAGGTCGAGAAAAGGTCAGTCAGAGAAAGGTGGCAGGAGGAATAGGCTGAGCTTTTTCATCCACACAGGAAGTAGAGCTCAGTGTTTAAAGGCGGCGGTGCTGAGGCTTTGTATTAGGAAACCTGAGGTCATGTGTGAGGGGATGAGGAAGGGAGTGGGTGCCAGGAGTGACCTGGGACATCCTGTTCTGATGTCATGTCACCATGTGCCCATTAGACAGCAAGCATGTTAAAAAAAAAAAAAAAAAAAAAAAAGAGCAGCAGCTAACACTGCCCACAGCAACGTCTTAATTTTCAGTCTTAATTTTCAGCCACAGACTTGAATAGAACAAGTCAGATCCCGCTCTCTGGTGTGCTCAGAGTTTTTAGCGAACATCATCTGGCCATCTCTCTCTAGTCCCAAACTACTGATGGATGTCGCGAGATTTCTCCAGAATGCTGGGACACAGAGCAGGTACAACACCTGTGCTGTGCGGCTTTACCTCTGACCTATAGCCCTAGGTGGCTAAGGGATTGATAGGAACCCCGCCCAAGACTTTCTCATTAGGGCCACTGGAATCCAAAGCATGTCACAGTGAGAACATCTGACAACTAAGACTCAGACTAGTACTGCCAAGTGGCCAGGATGCTGGCCGGGACCATCGGACTACCGAGAAGCTATGCCTGGCTGGTCCGGGTTGGAAACGAGAGCCCGGCTCAGATAGTTCCGGAATGCAGGTGCCCTTAAACACTAGCTACACAAAGCAAAGGGTCTTGACCTGTGGAGGAGCTCAGTTGCTAAGGTTTTGTTGTTGCTGGGTTTTTTCCCCCCCAAGCTTGGTGGTGCACACCTGTAATGCCAGCATTAAGAAGTTGAAGCAGGGGGGCTGGAGAGATGGCTCAGTGGTTAAGAGCACTGACTGCTCTTCCTGAGGTCCTGAGTTCAAATCCCAGCAACCACATGGTGGCTCACAACCATCTGTAATGGGATCTGATGCCCTCTTCTGGTGTGTCTGAAGACAGCTACAGTGTACTCATAGATAATAAATAAAAAAGAAAAGAAAAAAAAAAGAAGTTGAGGCAGGGGGATTGCTGCTAGTTCAAGGGACAGCCGCCAAAAAAACCCAAACAAACAAACAAACAAAAAAAAAAAACAAGAGAGAGAGAAAGAAAAAGAAAAGAAAGGAAAGGAAAAGAAAAAGGAAAGAAAAACTAAAACCATGGAACAGTTTAAAAATAATCAAACCATTAAAATAAATAAACAAAAGTAAATAAATCACTAAATCTGGACTTAAAAAAAAAAAAAAACCATTGTAACCATGACTAACACTTTGCCAATGTAAAGGATTCCAAGACTCGTACGCCAGACATTTTTGTTCCTGGATGAGCCGACTCCTGAGCTGTCCTGTTCTTTCTCAGTGGATAGCTTCAGTGGATAGCTTTTCACCACCATATGAGTCTAACTCCTTCTCCTTTTCCTTTTACGATTTATTTACTTAATGCATGTGTGGTCTATCTGCATGTACACCTGGTGCCAGAAGAGGGCACCAGATCCCATTACAGATGGTTGTGAGCCGCCTTGTGGTTGCTGGGAATTGAACTCAGGACCTCTGGAAGAGCAGCCAGTGCTCTTAACTGTTGAGCCATCTCTCCAGCCCCTTCATTTTTTTTTTTAAATTTTAACTTTATTTATAAATAGAGTTCTGCCTCCATGTATGCCTGTGTGCCTTGAAACGGTAGTTACAGACAGTTGTGAACTGTCATGTGGATGCTGGGATTTGAACCTGGGTCCTTTGGAAGAGCAGCCAGTGCTCTTAACCACTGAGCCATCTCTCCAGCCCCGAACATCGTCATTTTTTTTCTTTCTTTTTTTTTTTTTTTTCCGGAGCTGAGGACCAAACCCAGGGCCTTGCGCTTGCTAGGCAAACGTTCTAAAATCCCCAACCCCAAACATCGTCATTTTTAAGTCACCATTTCTCTTCTGGCAATGCTCTCTTGTTTTGTTGTTCTTTTAAAATTACCCTTATTTGTGTGTGTGTGTGTGTGTGTGTGTGTGTGTGTGTGTGTGTGTCTGTGCATGCGCCCACGTGCGTGCTACAGAAGATAGCACAACTTCATTCTTTCCTCTACCACTTGGGAAGTGGGGAAAGAGCTCAGGTTTCAGGCTTAGCAGCAAGGCCTTTACCTACTGAGTCACTTCATCCACCCCACCCCCTTTTTGTTATTAAAGACAAAGTCTTACTCTGCGGCTCAGGTTGGCCTAGAATTGCAGATGATCCTGCTTACCCCAGCCTCTCGAATTCCAGGATTACAGGCAGAACCCACTATGCCCTGCCTTCCTCCTCCTTTTAACTTTGGAATAAATACCAAATAAATGCCATTTCTTCTGGGAAGTCTTTGCTGACCCTGAGCAAGGGTTGGCTTTTTCTC
>NC_046159.1:110324354-110419354 GCF_011064425.1 Rattus rattus
GCTCAGGGTAGTCGCTGAATTTTTACATCAGTTGCCGTAGCAACTGGATGGAGGGAATTGAAAAGCTTCGACAACACTTATCTTTGCAATAACACTGTCTTCGTCATAGCTCTATTGTTGTGAAGAGACACCATCCCCAAGGTAGTTTATAAAGAAAAGGATTTAACTGGGAACTTGCTTATACTTTCAGAGGTTTAGTCCACTATCCTCATGGTGGGGGAGCATGGTGGCATGCAGGCAGACATGGTGTTGGAGCAGAGGTTGAGAACTTTGCATCCAGATCAGAAATGCTGGGTCTGGTGTAAGCTGTTTTTTGTTAGTTTTGTTGTTGTTGTTGTTGTTGTTGTTGTTGTTTGTTGTTTTGTTAAAGGTTTATTTATTTATTTGTCGTGTTTGAGTGTTCTATCTGTTATGTATAGTTCTCCTGCATGCCAGGAGAGGGCATCAGATCCCAGTACAGATGTGAGCCACCGTGTGGTTGCTGGAAATTGAAGTCAGGACCGCTTGAAGAACAGATTAGTACTCTTAACCCCTGAGCCGTGGTGTAGGCTATTTGAAATCTCAAAGTCCAACCCCACAACACACTTCCTCCAACAAGAGCATACCACCTAAGTCTTCTAATCTTTCTCAAATAGTGCCACTCCCTGTTAACTAAGCATTCAAACATATGAGCCCGTGAGGGCCATTCATATTCAAACCACCACAAATACTATCCTTTATTTGGATTCCACCCCCGCCTCCCTACACACACACCATTGCCCATCTCTCTAAGTAGTCAACCCTGTACTTGGAAAACGTTAAAACTCTTCACCAAGTGGGGTGTGGTTGTGCACATCTGTAAAACCAGCATCCACGAGGTGGGGCTAGGAGGATTGCTTTATGTTACGGGCCAGCCTGGGCTACAGTAGTAAATGCCAAGTCAGCCGAAGCTTCATGTCGAGACCGGTTGCATACCCAGCCCCTCTCTGAAACAGAACAGACAGTCTAGCATATGCCCCTTTCCTTCCAGCCTGTGGTTAGATTGCACTCCTTGGCTCGTGGATGGTGAGGAACAAACCTGTGCTCTGGAGAGCCACTGAGAGTTGGGTTTTATTGGTCTCAGGACTGCACAACCCAAGGTATGCGTCAAAGGCACCGGTCAGCTCCCCGCACTGTGCTGAGTGAAGGCGGGAAAATGGGGCTGTTTAAGGAGCCCTGTGTGGTAGAGGGAGAATGGGCTTTTGTAGACTTCTAGGCTACAGTTAAACATCAGTTCTGTCGCTATGCGCATGGGTTTTAGCAAAAGTTTTTGTTTATGTTTTGAGACAGTCTTACCCTAGCCCAGGCTGGCCTTAAACTCCTGACACTCTTCCTGACTCAGTCTCCAAGTTTTGGGATTCAAGTGTGAACCACCATGCTAAGCTGATTTTTAAAAAAATCTTTTTATTGGTTCTTTGTGAATTTTACATCATGCACCCCAA
This sequence comes from Rattus rattus, assembly GCF_011064425.1. NCBI lineage: Eukaryota > Metazoa > Chordata > Mammalia > Rodentia > Muridae > Rattus > Rattus rattus. Next base: position 110,325,815 of record NC_046159.1, read on the forward strand.
TCCCACTCATCTCCCCCTCCGTCTTGTACCTCCCCTCCACCCTTGTAACCTCCCCTGGACAGGGAAAAAAAAACCAAATCTTGTTGTGGAAGCTGTAGTGTGTCACAGTGTGTCCCTTTTGTCCACATTTCTTTGCTGGCAAAGAAGTTCATTTCATTGCAATGACTCATTGGTCTGGTTCAAGGCCTCTGGCTTCTGCTACACTATCAATACTGGGTCCTCACTGGGACTCCTCTCAGATATCCTGTTGTTGCCCTGTGCCACGGAGATCCTGTAGTTTTGGATCTGTAGGACTGGCCCCTCATGCACTCCAGCAGTTCATCCATTGGGTAGTTGTTGGGGTGGGGCCAACACAAAGCCCTGGATCTGGGACTGAGAGGTATCTGAGCTGGGCAGCCCGCTGGCTCCCCGACTCTCGTGCTCTCAGGACCCACTCTCATGTTCTCAGGACTCGACTGCTGGCACCCCTCTCTTCCTGAACAGGCAAGGTGCAGGGCCCCGTCTCCTGAGTGTTGTAGCTGGTGAGACATGACTTGTTTTCCCACTCTCATGATCCTGAGGCTAGTTCTCCTTGCCATAGAGGAAGAGGGACGGAGGAGGTGAGGAAGACATTTCTCCCTCATCCCAGCAGGCAAGAGGCAGGACCAGCTCCCTATGCTCACACTCTTGGGATCCTCCCCACTACAACCCCCATCAGGGTCAGCTCTACTGTGCTGCTCAGATGAGGTACAGGGCCTGTTCTTCTGAGTGTTGCAGCTTGTGAGGGGTAGGGACAGATCTCCTGCTCTCGGGACTCCAGGGCCAGGTCTCCTGCATGCCACAGGTGGTGAGGAACAAGGAGGTCCACCCTCCTTCTATCTCTCCTCATCCACGCCATCATACAGGAGACAAGTGGTAGCACCAGCTCGTCCATGCTCACCCTGAAACTCCTGGAATGTGCAGGACCTCTCTCCTTAGTACTGTAGCTGGCTAGGACTGGGGCCAGCTCTCCCACAATGCCCAGGGGAGGAGTGGGGCCAGTTCTGCACAGCCCTCAGATATCAATGTGTCCCCAGGGCAGCAGCCCAGACCAGGAACATCTGCCTGGCCTTTGGTGGTAACAAACCCATGTTGCTGAGGGCCACGGACCCAATGCATGCTGTGTCCCACTCTTGCATTATGGCCCCAGATAGGGGTCATCTTGGGCATGGTCTGCCTCCCAGGCCTGTCTGGCACAGGACTGGTGGCCATCGCAGGCTAGCTCCCTCTGCAGGACCCTGGGGCTGGACTGGTGGTTGTCTCAGGCTCACTTTTTTTTTTTTTTTTTTCAGGGAATGTTAGGCTACTGATCTAACCATTCAGATAGCATCAGAATGTTAGATACACTCATACATAGGTCAGAACACTGAGTGTAACCTCTCTCCTCCAAATGCCACCTACTGACAGGATTGTGACACAGCAGCCATACCTGCAGCTCCTCTAGAGGCCCGGGGCTAAGCTGCTTTTAAAAGCTGTCATAACATCGGTCTGAACGGCAAAGATCGAATGAGCAAACTGACACTGTGAAAGAGGCACCGCTGCTGGAACTGGGCACTCAGGAGCCACGTACACAGGAACTTCCTGTAGGACTCTGGGAAGTGGCCTGGCACTCTTCTAAGATCAACCATACTTTACCACGTCCCTCATCGATTCCTCTCTGGTCTAAGAGAAATGGTCACTTCATTTGTACAAGAATCTATATTTGAGTGAATAGAGCAGCTCTATTCATAACTCTGTCACACTGGAAGCAAACCAGATTTCCTGGTGATGAGGGAATGGGTAACCAGTGGTACCCATCTATACACTGGATGCTACTCAACAAGATGAGCAGGTGCATCAGAAAGTGTGAGTACACACACACACACACACACACACACACACACACACAGGGTGGGGGTGGGGGGACCCATCCCAGCACTCAGGAGGCAGAGGCAGGTGGATCTCTGTGACTTTGAGACTAGCCTGGTTTATATAACTATAGAATGAGTTCCAGGACATCCAGGACCACATAGAGAGACCTTGTCTCAAAAAGCAAACAAACAATAACAAAAACCTTTCCCTGACTGGGTCTGGTGGCTCAGACATGTAACTCCAACAGTTGGGAGACCCAGGCAAGAAACTGCCTTACCTCCTGGGATATGAAATGAAATCATGTTTGTTTGTTTTTAAGATTTTATTTATTTATTATATATAACTACACTGTAGCTGTCTTCAGACACACCAGAAGAGGGCATCGGATCCCATTACAGATGGTTGTGAACCACCATGTGGTTGTTCGGATTTGAACTCAGGACCTCTGGAAGAGCAGCTAGTGCTCTTAACTGCCGAGCCATCTCTCCGGCCCCTAAAGAAATACTTATTTTTTATTTATATGAGTATATTGTAGCTGTCTTCAGACACACCAGAAGAGGGCATCAGATCTCATTACAGATGGTTGTGAGCCACCATGTGATTGCTGGGAATTGAACTCAGGACCTCTGGAAGAGCAGGCAGTGCTTTTAACCACTGAGCCATCTTTCCAGCCCAGGTTTTTTTTTTTTTCTGTTATTTGTTGTTGTTTTTTAATCCTTTCTCAGTTTCTTCATCTATAAAATTAATATGCCTTCATTATAGCTGCTGGGTGGGATTCATATATATGAAAGGGCACTATGTCCACGTTGGATTCTGGGTGAACGGTTAGCCACCTCCCTGAATTCCTGCTCTGGTGTCATTGCTCTACATGGCCCCAGAATACCCTTTTCATATCATTGAGCCTCCTATCTCACCTCAAAAATGAGAGCTGTCAGTTAGATTAACTCAGATACTTCCTGCTCTGTCGACAACCTCGACAGCTCCCCTTGCTTTATGAAAACCCTACTCATATCTACATAATTCTTGATGTTTTTTAAAGCACTTTCAAAATATGCTTCCTTCGTATGTTACCACATCCAGGATTAATATATTCTATCACAGTGAGAGCCAAACTTCAGAATAACGGACAAAACCTACCAGATTGCTGGGGCCCCGGTCTGGCGGGGCAGGGGCAGCCTTTACACGTGTACAGTTGTCTGTCTGCATCCGGTTGCTACAGAGGCCCCCATCTGCTCACGAGCCCTGTCCTCCTGGCCAGGACATGTATGTGGGGACCTTACTCCTATGCCAGCCCTCAGGAGGACTGTGGCAGAGCCACCAGACCTTCAGTGGGCTTCTGACAAATCCCCTCCCCAAACTGACTCCGGATGCTGGGGCCTCCACTGCTGCAGGTGAGGCACCCTGAGGGCTTCTTTCCAAACCACTTCCTGAATCTGCTTCTGGTCTTGGTAAGTTCTTGATTTCTTTGGTTGGAGGGCAAACATAACAGCAGGCAATTGAGTTTCCATGCTGTAGATAGGACATCCTTTTTTCCTTTGTTCTGTGTGTGTGGCAGGCAGAAGGACCCCAGGACATCCATTTCCCCCCCCCTCCCTTTCTCCACCATACCCCTCCCCCCTATAGAGTTTTAGGCTTTTGGCTCCCACCGCCCCAGCCCCCGTAAAGCAAGGAGTGAGTTGTAGCAAGGATTCCTGGGCTAGATTGTCAGCCTTGCCTCACTTTTACTTTATTTTTCATGGAATTTATTGACGACAGGTCTCACTATATATCCCAGGCTAGCCTACAACTTACGGTGTAACCTATGCTGGCCTGCAGCTCATGTCAAGGCTCTTGCCTCAGCTTGCTAAATGCTGGGATTACAGGCATGACTAGAGGTCTGAGAGGGTGGTCCTGTTGCATCTCCAAGCCACAGCTACCCTTCCTGGCACGTGGAGCCTCCTCTGGACCCTCTGTGCTGCATTTCCACACACCTAAGGGAAACTAAAGCCATGGATATCAGTCCAGGCTGCAGGTGCCCTGGAGGGTCAAAGCTGAGTAGGGCCCTGGGGGTCAGCCAAGACATCATATCTCAAGGCCGGAAAGCCCAGGACTCATTCATACACAGTGGGAACTGAACTGGGGTGCACAGAGAGGATTGGAAGCCCGATGACACCTGGCGAGAGGGCCCAGGATGACACTTTGGTGGAGGGGCGGGGAGGGGTGTTGGGAGGGCAGGTGAGTGGGTGGAGTAGCATCAACCAACACTGATTGGATGGGGGGTGGAGCACAACTTCTGGGAGCCTAGAAGCACCTGATTAGGCAAGGATGAGACAAAGCCCTGGGGCTTGAAGAGGTTTGGAGAAGTGAGTACAGCCAAGACTCTCTGGTGACTGAAACCTATTCTCTCCTCCTTCCTCCCTAACACCCAGGCCTTGTAGGCCTTCATACCAGGTCCCTTCTTTTCCTTTACCCTGTAACCTGACAGGAGGAGAGGACAGTCTGGACTTAAGAAGAATGGACAGAGGGTATGGCTCTTAATGAACTTGGGGACAAATTGTATCTCCAGCCTTTCCTTTTTCCTCTTTATTTATCTTTTCCTCCCTTTCTTTCTTTCAAGGCAAGATCTCATTAAGTTACCCATTCTATCCTTGAACTTCCTCTGTAGCCCAGGCAGGCCTTGAACTCATGATTCCTGGATTTCAGCCCCACAAGCAGCTGAGATTACAGATCTGTCCCATTAGTCCTTCCTCTGGTTCCAATTACACGTTGGGACCTGACCTGGAAGACCGTTCCCTTCCTGCCTTCGGACACCCTTTGAACAAGTAAGTCCCTCAGCAGCGTGCTCCCAGACCAGGGCATGCGGTGAGCATGAGAGACAGGGCATGTGGTGAGTATGAGAGACGGGACCTGCTCTGCTGCCCTGGTCCCACACTACAGCAACAGCACTCTGTGTTCCTTTGCTCCCAAGCTCTAGGCCACAGGCAGGAGTAGGGGTGAAGGATAATATTTTAAAACTCAGTTAATGTCAGGGCCGCCCAGGCAAGAGAGAAGTATAATCTGCTCTCTTGCTCTCTCTCTCTCTCTCTCTCTCTCTCTCTCTCTCTCTCTCTCTCTCTCTCCCTGTCTCTCTTTTCTCTCCCTCCCCCTTCTCTCTCCCTCCTCTCTTCTTCTTCTCTCTCTTTTATTTTGTTTTTTGTTTTGTTCTTTTGAGACAGGGTTTCTCTGTGTAGTCCTGGCTGTCCTGGAACTCTGCTGGGATTAAAGGCATGTGCTACCACTACCTGACTGTTTAGTGTTTCTTTAAAAAAAAGATTTATTTATTTTATGTATACTATATTGTATATATGTATATTATAAATATGAGTACACTCTAGCTGTCTTCAGACACCAGAAGAGGGCATCAGATCCCATTACAGATGGTCATGAGCCACCATGTGGTTGCTGGGAATTGAACTCAGGACCTCTGGAAGAGCAGTCAGTGCTCTTAACCGCTGAGCCATCTCTCCAGCCCTGTTTATGTATTTCTTATGAGACCTGGTTGGGAACGGTTGGAAATAAAAGCAAGAGAATATGGGCAGACAGTCCTTTAAGGAGGCTCATGATGCTTCTTCCTCTGGCCCTGCAGAGGAGGAAAGAGCATCTCAATGGGGATCCCATGCAGAGGATGGTGTAGCCATGGTGAAGCAGCTATCACGGTCTTGGTGTAGAATCTAGACTCTAGCCATATTCTGCTACTGAACAGGCATCACAGAGACAGAAATCACCCACCTCTGGGTGAGACAGGGTACAGCGTGCAGACTATTCAAGTTCAGGGTGTCAGGGTGGGGACATGGAGTAGTACAATAAGTCATGAGGCTGGGTGCCTGTGTCCTGGCTTTGCATTCCTATGTGGACCCCTGATCTCTAACCCCTCTCCTCTTCAATGTCTGTTGTAAGCAGATAACATCTTGACCTTGGGGGATTGGGGAGAGGGTAGCCTACGGTAATCTGCCTCTTGTTTTTCACTCACACCTACTCCCACTGCCATCTACTGTCCTAAAAGACCCCCAGTTCCTCTCCCTTCCTTTTGTTTTGTCTGAGACATGTACTCATTCTGTAACTGAGGCTCTTTTGGAATTCCCCGTGTGGCCCAGGGTATGATCAACTCAAGGCTATCGTCCTACCTCGGCCTTCCAAGTGTCGGGATTATAGGAATAGATCACAATGCCTGACACTCTTCCTGGTTTTGTCTTCTCTCTTCTGGCAGCATTCCGAGATACCTCACCTCAGGATCCCTTAGTGTAGAGTGAGGCTGAGTGTAGGGTAGGGTAGGGTAGGGTAGTGCAGTGCAGTATAATGAGTGCAGTGTAGTGAATGCAGTATAGTGAGTGCAGTATAATCCGGTGCAGTGCAGTATAGTGCACTGTAGTGTAGTGTACTGTAGCAGTGTAGTGCAGTGTAGTGCAGTACAATGCAGTATAGTGTGGTGCAGTGCACTATAGTGCGGTATAGTGCAGTGCAGTGTGGCACAGTGTAGTGCAGTATAGTGTACTGTAGTGTAGTATACTGTAGTGCACAGCTGTGTACTGTAGTACAATGCAGTGCACTGTAGTGTAGTGCAGTGTACTGTAGTGTGGTGTAGTACAGTAGAGTGAAGTGCACTGTAGTGCAGTGCAGTGCAATGCAGTGTGGCATAGTATAGTGCCATATAGTGTGGTGTCATGCAGTGCAGTGTACATACTGTGCTATAGTGCAGTGCAATATACTGTGGTGCACTGCAGTGGGTACTGTAGTGCAGAGCTGTGTACTGAACTGTAATGCAGTGTAGGACAGAATGAACCTCATTAGCCCGATAGACCTGCAGTTGTGTACCAGTTCTGTGGGGATTCTTGGCTGCCTCCTGCTTCTCCTGGCTTGTGTGCCATCCAGCCCCTGTGCTTTCTCCACTCTACTGTGTGAGCGTCAACTCCAAGCTCTCCTGCTCTGGTGATACCACGCACACTCCCCTACACTGTCTGGCTTCTTACCTCACCCTGGCCTTGCCCCAGCAGGTCGCAGAGCCTTTCCTTTTCCTGGGTCTGTACTTTCTCCACTGATGCTCAACACCAGTTGAATGTCTGTACTCTGAAGTGTGGTTCCATTTCCTCCAGCTTCTCCACTTCTTGCTTGAGTGCACGGGTTAATACAGGTTTCCTTTCAAATAAGAGGACAGATGTTCCAAAGTAGGTCAGCTGGGTTTGAAACAGGAGAAAGCACTGGATTGGGGGATGGCCCTGAAGGGTACCATTTGGTTCCTCATGATATCTAGAGATACATAGCACAGGGCTATCAGTTATACTGGACCAAGACTGAGGCCTGGACAACAGGCAGACTGGTTTCTAGTCTCAGCTCAGAAATGGCCACAGGATCTGCTCCCCAGGTTTTAGCACTTTGGGTCCCCTGCCAACCCCCCGTTACAGGGATACGAGCTTCCTGACTTACCACATGGATTGTGGAGTTGAAATGATTCTCACTGATGGGTACTAAGAGAAAGGAAGCCATGGTAAGAACCACCAGTTCCTCACTTGTGGTATAGTTGGAACGAGTGTTTATTAGAGTTAAAAGTGAATGTCACAAGGCCAGGAACACTATGAATGAGAGATAATAAAGCTTTTAGCTAGGTGTGAACCAAGCAGATCTGATGAGAAACAGGTAGGGAGGCACTCAGAAAGCCCAATGTTAGAGGGATGGCTGGCAAACTCCTGTGGGACCTCTTTGCCTAGGGAAACATGCTGGGCACTGTTGCTTTACCCTCTCCTCCTCCCCTCCTCCCTCCCTCCTCCCTCTTCTCCCCCCTCCCCTTCCTCTTCTTGCTCTCCTTATTCCTTCTCCTCCTTCTCCTTTTTTTAGGGGGGTGGTAGTGGTGGTAGGGTACAACGTCTCATGTATCCCAGGCTAGCCTTGAACTCCCTGTGTAGCTGACATTGGCCTTGGACTCCTGATTGCCCTGCCTCCCCCTCCCACCCGGTGGGAGTATAGCCAGGTACCACCATGTGGGCTTGAGTATGATCAGGATTTCCAAACAGCACTACAGAGACAGCTAGTTCTTTCTTGTGGTGAGTTACCCTCTACGGTTCTGGATATTTGCGGCCTGTACTCACTAGATGGAAGAAATATGCTCATTTTTCTGTGATCATACATCAAAAACATCTATAGATACAGATATATCACAGCGGGTAGAGGCCTTGTCTAGGATGCATGAAGTGGCCCTGGGTTCGATTTCTAGTAACCACGTAAGCTGGATGTGGTGGTGCATGCCCGGATTCCCTCTTGAGAGGTGGAAGCAGGAGCAGCAGAGTTCAAAGTCATACCTAGCTACATAGGAAGTTTTGATCCCAGGTACCTGGGATCCTGTCTTGTAAGAGGGCCTGGGTATCTCCAGACATTGCCGAGTGTCCCATAGAGAACCACTGGTCTGGGTACTGTTGTGAAACTCTCTCCCATGCCTCTTTATGGCCTCTGGCTAAGCCATCCAATGTGACTGTTTTAATGAATAGTTTGATAGCAAATCACATTTGTAGCCAACAAGCTCTGGAGATAAGACAGAAACACTCCTCGGCGAGTACTGAGTACCGTCTCAGGCATTACTCCTGCATTTGTGGGTGTCATTCATTCATTTTTCCCCCCTTATACTCTGGGGCCGATTCGTTTCCTTCTCAGAGAATCGGGCTCTTTCTGCACAGCCTTGCCTCTATGTCAGAGCTCACCTTACTCTGCATTCTGATTGGTAGTTTGTTCTCTGTCCACTAGACTTGAAGAGCTGTGACTGCCCAGTCAAAGACCATCCTCTCCACTGTGTTCCCAGCCTCTGTCTGGAATATAGGAGGTCCTTAGTATACTAAGGCCAGTGGTAATACATTTTGTTTATTGTAGGTCAGAGGTACAGAATTTAACAAAGGCCTGTGTCTTAGTCAGGGTTTCTACTCCTGCATAAACATCATGACTAAGAAGCAAGTTGGGAAGGAAAGGGTTTATTCAGCTTACACTTTCACATTGCTGTTCATCTCCAAAAGATGTCAGGACAGGAACTCAAGCAGGTCAGGAAGCAGGAGCTGCTGCAGAGGCCATGGAGGGATGTTTCTTACTGCCTTGCTTCCCCTGGCTTGCTCAGCTTGCTCTCTTATAGAGCCCAAGACCACCAGCTCAGGGATGGCACCACCCACAATGGACTGGGTCCTCCCACCTTGATCACTAATTGAGAAAATGCCTTACAGCTGGGTGTCATGGAGGCATTCCCTCAAGGGAGGCTCCTAGCTCTGCGATAACTCCAGGTGTGGCACATTGACACACAGAACCAGCCAGTGCGGCCCATTACTTTACAGTGTGCTTGGGTTTATTTACATCCAACTCTGCAGCCAGGAACTTTACACATGATTGTTCATGTATTTACACATGTAATTACGAAGGAACCTCATGAAACAGACTTAATCTCTTTCTTAAAATGAAGAAATTAGGGCTCCTCTCAGCAAGAAGAATTGGGGGATCCAGTGGACCCAAGACTACCTATTGATGACTAGAATCTACCCTCCCCAACCCAACATGCACTGTTTATGCCCAGTGGCATAGCAAGAAGCCCAGACCCCACTGAGCAGGCTCTGCCTCAGTCTGCCCTATGTTGTCTTTTTTTTTCCCCCTTTACACCCAGAAACGTGTATATTGTCTCTTTTAACATAAGGAATAATCATTTAATGGGTTGGGACCAGAGAGATGGCTTTATTGTTAGGTCACAATTCAGATCAGTTTATCTCTGCTTCTTTGAGGGATCTGCAGAGCTATGGGAACTGTCAGATTATACAAAATCCTGTCTCTGATGACTTCCTTCTAAAGAGGTGCTTTTTAGATTTATTTTATTTTTATGTTTCTGAGTGTTTGCCTGCATGTATGTATGTATGTGCGCCATGTTTGTGCCTAGTACCTGTAGAGGTCAGAAGAAGGTGTCAAATATCCTAGATCTGTAGTTACAGATTGGTTGTGAGGCACCATGTTGGTGCTGGGAACTAAACCCAGGTCGTCTATAAGAGCAACAAGTGCTCCTAACTGTTGACCCATGTTTGAGCTCCCCCTTCCACAATGATATATTTTTTTTAAAAAAAGATTTATTTAGGGGTTGGGGATTTAGCTCAGTGGTAGAGCGCTTGCCTAGCAAGCGCAAGGCCCTGGGTTTGGTCCCCAGCTCCGAAAAAAAAAGAAAAAAGAAAAAAAAAGATGTATTTATTTTATGTATATGAATACACTGTAGCTGTCCTCAGACACATCAGAAGAGAGCATCCCATTACAGATGGTTGTGAGCCACCATGTGATTGCTGGGAATTGAACTCAGGCCTTCTAGAAGAGCGAGGAGTGCTCTTAACTGCTGAGCCATCTCTCAAGTCCCTTATGTGATGTTTTGAGACAGGGTCTTTCTCTGGCTGCCCTGGAACTTGCTATGTGTCTTAAGGAGACCTAAATTCACAGAGATTTCCCCCTGCCTCTGCCTCTCCAGTGCTAGGATTAAAGACATGTGCCACCATGCCCAGCCCATGATGATATATTCTTGAGAGACAAAATTTCATATGTGGCAAGGAAAAGGGAAAAAATTAAACAGGTCTCACTCTATACCTCAGGCTGTCCTTGTGTAGCCCCAGCTGGCCTTGAACTCATAGTTAATTTTCCTTCCTGGGCTTTCTGAACACTGAGATTACAAGTATGAGCCGTTTGAATGAGAACGATCCCAATAATCTCATACATTTGAATGCCTGGTTAGTGGAACTGTTTGGGAAGGATTAGGAGGTGTGGCCTTGTTGGAAGAGTTGTGGTCTTGTCCAAGAGGGTGTAGCCTTTTGAAGTCAGTGTGTCACTGGGAGAGGGCTTCGATATTTCAAGCTCATATCAGGCGCAGAGCCTCTCTCTGTCTGCTGCCAACAGGTCAGGATGTAAAGCTCTCAGCTGCTGCTCCAGAGCCATGCCTGTCTGCTTCCTCCCATAATGATAATGAACTAACTCTCTAAAACTATACACAGGACCCCCACCCCAGCTAAATGGTTTCTTTTATACATGTTTCTTTGGTCATGGTGTCTCTTTACAGCAATAGAATTACTATTCTATTCTCTCTCCATTCTCTCTCTCCCTCTCCCACCCCCCAACCCCCTCTGTATAGAAAAGGTCCCAAGAAGAATTTTAATAGCAAGATGGTTCATCAGGTAAAGACACTTGCTGCCAATCCTGATGACTTGAGTTTAATCCCTAGATAGTAAAAGAACGAACTGCCAAAAGTTATTCTCTGATCTCCACGTGTGTGCTGTGGTATGAGTATACACGTGTGGGTGTGTGTGCGCGCTCACATACACCTACACAAACACTCACACACAACACACACACACACACACACACACACACACACACACACACACACACACAGAGTAAACAAATGTAAAAAAAGGAGGGACAAAGAAGAAAAAGAAGTTGTCTAAGAGATGGGAGTGGGGCTGGAGAGATGGCTCGGAGGCTAAGCACACTGAATGTGCTTCCAGAGATCCCGAGTTCAACTCTCAGTAACCACATGGTGGCTCACAACTACCTACAATGTGATCTGGTGCCTTCTGGCCTGCAGGCATACACATAGGCAGAATACCATATAATAAAGAAATAAATAAACTTTTTAAAAAAGAGGTGGGTATGTAGCTCAGTTGGTAGAGTGCTTGTTTAGCATGCACAACACTTCAGGCTTTGATGCCTATAACAGAAACCAAGCACAATGATGCAGACCCTGTCCTCAGCATCCAAGGGATGGGAGGATCAGAAATTCAAGGTTATCCTCAACTAAGTGGTGTCCTTAAGTACCAGCCTAGGATACATGAGACCCTGACTCAAAATAATAATAATAATAGTTATTATTATAAATAATAAAGCAAACCAAAAATATTAAGTAAAATAAGCCAGAATCAGAAATACAAATACCTGTATAGTTTTCTCTCCTATGCAGATCTAAGCTAAATTTATGTGTGTATATATACTCTGTGTGTGTGTGTGTGTGTGTGTGTGTGTGTGTGTTTTACTTTGTATCCTAACTGAACAAATACTAAATCTGACCATGAACACATCTCCTTTGTGGAACAGACCATAACGTCTGCTCTAGAGAGGCATGGTCCTGCATGTCTGTAATCATTGCACTTTGGGGAAGCGGCGGCAGAAAGATTACCACGTTTGTTTGCTTTCTTTCTTTGTCTTTTGTGGTATTGGATCCCACAGGCTAGGCAAGCACCTACCACAGCATCTCCAAATCCCTTCTCCTGTTTTTGTTTTACTTTTTTGAGGCAGGGGTTCTCTGTGTAGCTCTGGTTATCCTGGAACTAGCTGTGTGGACTAGACTGGCCTCAAATTCTCAGAGATCTGCCTGCTTCCTGGGTGCTGGGATTAAAGGCATGCACCACCACTGCCTGAGATGGGGTTGCTATCTTAGTTATAGATTTCCACTGCTGTGAAGACACACCATGTCCTGTGCGGGTCTATGATTCGCTGAAGGATGGTATCCCAGACTCAAAGAGTATGTAAGTGCGAAGTGTATTTTATTCTGTAGAAGTTCAACATGTTGGGGTCTCTCGTTACCAAGATAGAAAGACAACCAAGTGAGCTTGTAGGCCAGATTTAAAGCAGATTAGGGGAATTTCAGAGTAGGCAACCTTTATCTTTTTCTATCTCTAGGCATTCCAGAACCATTACCAGGGCCTGGAGGCTGGAGCCTGCGGTTTTTTTCTAGTAACTGACTTGCCTGGACTTGACTAGTTCTTAGGCCTAGTCTCGTGGACTATCAGTTTGAAGCCTGTCATGGAGTCAGTCTAGCTTTCTCATTTCCCTTTTCAGTTTTGGGCCACGTTGAATCCTTTGAGATGTTTCCATGGCCTAGTCTTGTTTGAGAATAAATCCATTTTATTCAACAAACCTAACTAAAACATTTGTTGTGTAGGGAGTACAAGTCAAAGTTAGCATTTTTTTTTGTCTTGTAGTCTCTTTCTGATGAGAAACAATATTTCTACTGCACCTAAGGCTGTAACAGAGTCCTCTCTGCTGGAGGAACAGCAAGCCTAGGGCCTCTTCTGTTCGGTAAGACTCCTTCTGCCAGGGAGGACAGTGAATCTTGCAGGACCGTGATGAACTTTTTCATTTCTTATATATCTGTTACCATCAGTAGGGCCTTGTAATTTTTATCTTGGAATAGTAGGACTGAGGCCCCCACACTAGCAGCTCTGGCCAGCCCGACATCAAGGAGAGAACCTAGTAACACAGTGGAAATGGCCACCCTTTTAACTCGATTGCTTGGAGGTGGTAACTGGTTGAAGACATCCTCCCCAGAGTAATAAGTTACTCTGGTACAAGCTGTAGTAGAACATAAATATCCTCAGCCATGTTTATAATCAGGCCATAAATGCATGGAGTGAGCCCTGAGGTACAAGTCCACCAAGCATTCACTGGGGACAGCATGTATTCTGTAACAGTAGGGGTTCCAGTGTGGTTGCAAAGGTAGGAAAGGACTGGGGTACCTTATTTCCAATGCAGAGTCCCTGTCTGGTAACCAACAGTTCTGTGTTAAGTCTGGGGAGAGAGGAGTTGAGAACCGGCAGTCCAACCAGCCTTCCGGCCTGCCACTGTGAACTTGATGACGAAGTTGTTGCATCGCCCCCTCAGGGTACCCAGCTAGTAAGGGGGCTACCGGCTGGTATCACAAGTGTAAGCAGTAAGCAAGCAGGATCAGGAGCACTGGAGTCCCAGTTTTAGCAGAGAACAGTGGGGTGAGCTTCCGTTGTTCTTGTAGAGGTTCACGTGCAACTCTCTTCTGCTGGGGCCTCAGCTGCTGGATCATCTCTCTCCTTACAGGCTTAAAGTGGGAATGGTGTATTCACTTCCTGACCTCGTCCACCTTAACAGCCACAGGTGTGGTCAGGATCATAGTCCTTTCCAGCGAGGTTGCAGAGTCTTGTGGTTTTGTCTCTTAATCTAGACTTCAGCACCTGGTTCAAAGCAATGGGGATTAGGGGAGGAGCAGACTCATAAACCTGGCTGATGGCAGGCCAGAGTTGCTTCTGGACCCTGTGGACAGGGCTTTTAAGGATTTTAGAAACTTATGTTGGACATATTTAGTTAAGACATCAGACTGGGGGCTGGAGAGATGGCTCAGGGGTTAAGAGCACTGACTGCTCTTCCAGAGGTCCTGAGTTCAATTCCCAGCAACCACATGGTGGCTCACAACCATCTGTAATGGGATCTGATGCCCTCTTCTGGTGTGTCTGAAGATAGCTGTAGTGTACTTATATATGATAAATAAATAAATCTTAAAAAAAATGGGAAAAAAAGACATCAGAATGGAGGTTAGGCAGCATGAGAGGGGGCCTCCCATATAGGATCTCAAAGGAGAGGGGGGCTAAAGTATAAGGACTGTTCCTAGCCCTATATAAGTCATAAGGTAGGAGAGACACCTAGTCATCACCGGTTTTAGGGTTAATTTGGTCAAGGACTCCTTCAGGGTCCGATTCATCCTCTCTACCTGCCCAGAACTCTAGGGTCTGTATGCACGATGTAATTTTTTTTTTCTTTTTTTCGGAGCTGGGGACCGAACCCAGGGCCTTGTGCTTGCTAGGCAAGCGCTCTACCACTAAGCTAAATCCCCAACCCCACGATGTAATTTCCAATTGGTCCTCAGAACCTATGTTAGAGATGGAGTTACCTGGGAGATGAATGCTGGTCCATTGTCAGACCCAAGCCGGGTAGGCAATCCGCACTTGGGTATGATGTCTTCCAGAAGCTTCTTTGTCACTAGGAAGAGGGCAAAGCCCACTCCTACAGCAATACACTTCCTCCAACAAGACCACAACAGCTCCAATGAGGCTCCTAATAGTGCCACTCCCTGGGCCAAGCATAAAAACTACCACATTCCACTCCCTGCCCCCACAGCCTTGTTCAAACACATGAGTCTATGGGGGAACCAAACTGAAGCATAGCAAAATGCAACACACATTTAGTCCAACTTCAAAAGTCTCAAGGTTTATAGCAGTCGCAACAATGCTAAGAGTCCAAAGTTCAAAGTCTTTCCTGAGATTCATTCAATCAATCACTTAACTGTAATCCCCTATAAGGTCAAAATAAAGAAGCAGATCACAAACCGTAAACATCACAGGATGGACATTACTATTCCAAAACGTTATAGTTTGGAAACACTGTACCAAACATGACTGAAAGCCATCTGGGCAAACTCCAAACTCTGCATCTCCACGGCTGATGTCAAAGCGCTCTTCAGATCTCCAACTCGTTTCATCTTTGTTGACGGCAACACATTTCTTTCTCCCGGGCTGGTTCCAACTCCCTGTTAGCTGCTTTCTTTGGCAGACATCCCATGGCTCTGGCATCTCTAACATCTTGGGGTCTCCAAGGCAACTTCAACTTTACAGCTTCTTGTTCCAATGTCCGAGCTGCACACAAGATCTGGGCTATTCAAAAAGGTCACTTCCCCAGCTCTGCCCTCTGTAGCGCTCTAGGCTCTGGTTGAATCCACTGCACTGCTGCTGCTGTTCTTGGTGATCATCCCATGGCACTGGCACCGCCAATATGCTGCGGTTTCTCATTACAACGAGGCTTCACCAATAGCCTCTCATAGGCTCCCTTTATGGTGCCAAGCCTCAACTTTTTTGCATGGCCCCTTCAATCCTGGGTGGTCAACTGTAACTGAGGCCGCACCTTCGTCGATGGCCTTCTCTGGCTTCTCACTGTGCCAAGCCTCGGCTTTTCTCCATGATGCCTTCATGCCTTCAAAGCCAGTACCACCTAGGTGACTCTTACACATTACCAAGTCTAGCTGCGGCATGAGGTACAACCTTGGCTCTCTCCAGAAGACAGCTCTTTGTGCTCTCAGAAAACACTTCCTGGAAGATTTTACCTCAGTGATGCTGGTCTCTTCTTAATCACTGTTAATTTCTTAGCTCCAGCTAGCCAGCATCAGTTGTTGCTATAGTCTCTTTTATTCTTGACTCAAAAGCCAGAGCCACATGGCTGAAGCTGTTGAGTTCTGCTGCTTGCTGGAGCTAGAACATGCCCCCCTTTATCTATTACATCATCACCAGCTTTCTGTTTTCCAACTCCCTTGCTGCCTAAGCTTGGCTGTCCTGGAACTTGCTCTGTGAACTCTCCTTGAACTCAGAGATCTGTATGCCTCTGCTTCCTGAGTTCTGGGATTAAAGGTATGTACTACTATGTCTGGATTTAAGTTCCTCTCTGCTTGGAAATTGCTCTGTACCAGACTAGCCTTGAACTCAGGGATCTGCTCGCTTGTGTCTCCTGGGATTAAAGGTGTGTACCACTATGCCTAGGCCTAAGCTTTTTCTTTTCCATGGCCACTATTCTGCACGATCCAGAAAAAGCCTGTGTCTCCCGGCCTTGAGACCTGGACCACAGCTGTGCTCTCTGATCGTAGTTCATTTCAGATTAAAAGTCCAAATGAAAACAATAACCAAGTGCCCTGCTCAATTTCAAAAGCATAAACAGTAAGCGTAGCAGGGTGGGATCTTGCTTCCAGGTCACTACTTTCTTAATCTGTTTATCTCCTTGCAGACAAGATTCTGCTCCATTCTATTTCCTGGTGCCCCTTTATTCTTTGAACCACACATTTTGTATTTTTCCTTTCTATGCTTGCTGCTCTTCATCAAGACGCTCTTTTTAAGATCAAACTAGAGGACGAGTCTATGCTGGGCTTTTCCGAGACTTCCTTTGTCAATGCAATTAATTGAAATCTCTTTACTTTAGCTTCAGGCAGACACTTCAGACAAGGGCCAAAAGCAGTCACATTTGTCACCAAAATGTCACAAGAACAGTCTCTAGGCCACATATTAAAATTCTTTGCCACTGAAACCCCTTGAGCCAGCAGGGGTTCAAATCACCCTCAGCAGCACCGTCTTCCACGTTCCTGCTAGGATGGTCCGTTAAATCCCATTTAAAGCATCCCACTGCTTCCCAAATCCAAAGTCCTAAAATCCACATTCCTCCAAACAAAAAACATGGTTGGGCCTCTCACAGTAATACCCCATTCCTGGTACCAACTTCTGTCTTAGTTAAGGTTTCCATTGCTGTGAAGACATAGCATGACCAAGGCAACTATTATAAGGTTAACACTTAACTGGGGCTGGCTTACAGGTTCAGAGGTTCAGCCCATTATCATCAAGGTGGGAGGATGGCAGTATCCAGGCACATGTGGGGCTGGAAGAGACAAAAGTTGTACATCTTGATCCGAAGGCGAACAGGAGGAGACTAGTGACTAGGAGGAGGGTCTCAAAGCCCATCCCCAGAGCGGCACACTTCCTCCAACAAGGCCAGACCTACTCCAAAGGCCACACCTCCTAATAGTGTCACTCCCTGGGCCAAGCATATACAAACCATCCCAATTTCTGTATTCCTATTACCTCAACCTCTGAGTACAGTCTTGGACCACCAAGTGTGGTCATAATTCTGCTTTCTTTGTTTCTTTCTTTGTTTGCTTGGTTTATTTATTATTCATTCATTCATTCATTCATTCATTCATCAATTTGAGATAGGGTTTACTGAGCATCCCTGGTTGGATTGAAACTTGTAAGTAATATAGTCCAGACTGGCCTTGAACTCACAGAGATCATCCTACTTCTACCTTCTGAGTGTTTGCATTAAAGGCTGTCCTAGTTAGGGTTATTATTGCTGTGATGAAACACCATGACCCAAAGCAAATTGGGAAGGAAAGGGTTTATTTGGCTGATACTTCCACATTGTGGTTCATCACTGAAGGAAGTTGGAACAGGAACTCAAGCAGGGCTGGAATCTGGAGGCAGGAACTGACTGATCCAGAGGCCACGGAGAGGTGCTGCTTACTGGCTTGATCTGCATGGCTTGCTCAGCCTGCTTTCTTATAGAACCCAGGACCACCCGACGAGGGATGGTACCACCTACGGTAGGCTGGACCCTCCCAATCAATCACTAAGCAAACAGCCTGATCTTAGGGAAGCACTTTTTCAATTGAGGTTTCCTTGGTTCAGATGTGGGAGGGAGAGTGACCACGACAGAGTCTGGTGCCAAGGGCAGAGCTAACTTCTGCCAAGTTGACGTAAAACTAGCCAGGTGGGGTTCTTGAGATGGATCTTAGTACCAGCAGATCATCCAGCTTTTTAAAGGTTTATTTATTTTATGTGTGTAGGTGTTTTTTCTACATGTGTATCCGTGCAGCAGGTTCATGCAGTGCCTGAAGAACCCAGAAGAAGGCAACAGATTACCTGTTACAACCATATAGTTGTAAGCTGCCATATGGGTGCTGGGAATCGAACCAGGGTCCTGTGGAAGAGCAACCAGTGCTCTAAATCACTGAGCCATCTCTCCAGCCCCAGATCACCAAGTGTTTATTATTTATTCCTCAGATTGTCAGATGTTTGAAAAAGCATTCTGTGTAAGACTTGTCAGCTGTTTGTTTTCTATCCACTCGGCCTCCTCAAACAAATTGCCTGAAGGCAAGAACTCTTTTCCTTGCTTTCCCAGAGAGTTGCTTTATGAAAGCTGACAATAGTAACGAAACTGAAATAGAAAGCGTTTTCTAGGCAGCAGATGAGCAAATGTGAGTACCTTGTGTGCTCAGCCCTATTTCCTTGTCAAGGGGTACTGCAAGCAGAGTAAAACTAGGGTCTTTCCCTTCAGGAGCCAGTAGCATGTTTGTCTTCCTTGGATAGCAGTATAAAGAAATGGTGGGGGTTGTTGAATAGATAGGGTTTGATGGAGTGCCCCACCTTTCTTGCCCAGGACTGGAAGCACTCCAAGAGGCCATGCAATGATGGGTCATTTCCCTGGTGTTTGCACACTCCTTTTCCTCAGATGAAGCCAGGAGAAACTCGAAGGTGCACGAGACAGGGTACAGCGGAGGTCCTCTTCAGTTGGATCCTTGAAGAACACAAACCTCGCTCCACCTCACCATCTGTTCATCTACTTACTCTTGAGCCTGAGTGGCGGCTCATGGGGGCGGAACAGAGCGTAGTGCCAAGGGCGGAACCCGATGGACTCCAGGACCCCAAACCAGCTCCTCCAGAGCCCCGCCTCCAAACATTCAGCCCCGCCTCTTGCAGTAGACCCGCCCACGGCCCCGCCCCCTCCCGGAGTGGACTGGGGCTCTTATTGCCTTCCCTGGTCCGGGAGCCTCCACGCGGAGAGGCTCCCGCCGCCCAGAGCTGCGGCCTCCGCATGGCATGGAGGAACCGCTCTCACCCCCACCGGAGTCCGGGCTACTCTCGCCGCTGCTGCAGGGAGGCGGAGCCGCTGCTGCTCCAGAGCCCGGAGCCCGGCAACACCCGGGACATGAGACCGCGGCGCAGCGGTACAGCGCCCGCCTGCTGCAGGCCGGCTACGAGCCGGAGAGGTGACGCCCAGGGCTAGGCGCGCGGGCGCATCCGGGGCGGGCGGCAGAGAAGGGCGCGGTAGCGCCGGCAGACCCGGTAGCACTGCGGGGGAGGCCAGGGGCAGGTCCCCTCTACTGCCATTCCACTTTCCCAGACGCAGACTGTCATACACCCGACTCTGGCTGGCAGATGCAGGCGGACACTGTGCAAACAGTTCAGTGCCGCGTTGCTCCAGGGAGCTGGGGAGAGAGCGCAGGTTGTAATATCGCTCCCTAAAATTTTATCTAAGATCCGACCCATACTACACACTCAGCGACGCTTGGTGCAAGTGGCTCCGACCTCTGGGGTACAAAAACTGTTTGTTGAAGTCCCGGTCCAGCGTTGCTTTCTCTTCAGCTCTTCTTCCTAGAACTGTCTTCAGTAGGTGTGGGTGTCCGGATTGAGTGTTTCCCTAGGACCAGGAGAAGGTACTCGCATTTCCTCACGAGGCACTGAAATCCAGTGAGGCTGCTGCTGTTCACTCCCTGGAAAGACTTGTACCCCAGTGCGGGGGCTCTGGAAGGCAATGAATGAGGGTCGCTGGAGAAAGAGTTGGGGCAGTGAACTGGGCCTCAAGGGAACTAGCTGAAAAAAAGAGACAGCGGCTAATCTCTGGATTGTATCACAGTTTGCAATGCAATCCTACTGTCCTTCCGGTCCAGGGGATTTGGACTTCTTTCTCTACCCCATCTGCTGGTGTTCAGCAGCTTGGGGAGGTGACCCGGCAGCTGGGCTTTGGGGGAAGGGTGGTCTGGGGAATTAGCCAGGTAGTTCTGCCCAGGGTCTGGCCGCTTACGTAAGAACTTTTAACAGCTTTAGGGGCTTGAAGTCCAGCCCCTCGTGCCGTTGCTGGTTGTCTTTTTAGAACTGACTTAGGCTTAAGCAACCCCCCATCCTTTTTTTTTTTTTTTTCTTTAATAATAGAAATGTAGGTTGGAGGGCTTGGGGTTTTAGGGAGGCGCCACTATATGGGAGGTAGCGGGCCGTGGTACTTGTGAGCTTGAAGGAAGCTAGAATTGTAGAATTTCAGAGTTCAGGCAGGTGCATCTCTTTTCCAGATGTACTGCTGCATCAAAGGGACAGTGCCAACCCCACACCCTCCTGTGCCCCACTTAGGCTCTGAAGGGCCTGTGTAAACTTGAACCCCAGCCAGGCAGTATAAGATTCAAAACCTGACGGCTAGACCCCCATCCGCCTCCACCAACCTGAAGCTGTAGGAAGAGGCAAGGGTTCTATGAGAAGCGCTGGACTCGAGTCCAGCATTACTGGTCTCCCTGGCTTGAACTTGGGTGAGCCCTGACAGCTTATCCCAGCTTAACAATGCTAATGTTGTCATTACCTTTCCCCCCCTAAATGTGTTTTGAAATCTCATTCCTCTAAACAACCTCAGATCAGATAGAGTCCTCTGGGCTGCTTGCCTGAACTTCGGTGCCCTGGTGGACACCATTACCCTATTCCCCTGAGCAGCTGGCTTGGACCTGCCCCCTGCCCTTGAAGCTGTGAGGAGGAGAGTCTCGGGGGACCAGCTGCCCTTCCTTTCCATGAAGAGGTCCACTGGTTGCCTGGTGTCTCCTCCCTGTGGAGGAAGCAGCTGGGGAATTGCAGGAAGAGGGAGGTGGGGGAGTCAGGGGGATGGATTAAGTCTCTAGAAAAGGACAGCCTAACCCAGCCTTGAGCCCAGCAGCTTAGAGTAATGAAGAGCTCTGACATAGGTCAAAGCAGGAGGGAGACAGGGCCCTGAAGTCTGTAATCACTGGGAAGGTGACCCTCCCCATAGCTAAGGCTGCCAGCCTCCTCTCCTGGGACCCGAAGTCCTAGGCTGGGGTAGATGACACATTAAAGTTACCTGAGGTGGTAGGGCCCAGCTGCTCTCCTGGGCACCAGCCTTGGCTGAACGCTGAACCAGAGTCAGTCTTGAAGCATGGTGTAGGGAAAAGTGACCCATAGCAGGTTCCGTAGAAGCCCAGAGAGACCACTGGGGCAGGCCATGCTCACAGCCTGTGATTGGCATGGTGGCTATTTCTTCTGTGTCTGGGAAGGGCAGTTCAGAATGACCAGGGTGTGTCTTCTGCCTAGTCCTGATGCTCTGACTATTGGTAGCAAGCAAGAGGTTCTAGTGCTGGCTCCCCGTATGGCCCAGGCTTTGAGAATGAAACCCTGAGTGTTGGAGAACCAGAGGGGTTTCCTGGCAAGCAGATACCAATCCCTACTTTGCCAAGAACTCCAACAGTCTCCTCTCCTTTCTGATGCTCCAAGGTTTTCAGAACTCACACCAGGCCCTATCCTTTGGGCTTCACTGGTGCCCCCCTCCCAAGAGCCAAGAAGACATCTGTAAATCCTCTGTAGCACTTGAGCTCTGTGGGAGACTTTCCTTTCCCTTTGCACATGGATGGAACAGCCTCTGTTTTCCTGGCAGGGTCCCGGGGGCATCATTGGGAGGTTGGGCACCCCAGAGAGCCTGGTGGCTTGGAAGCCAAGGCTCCCCTGGGCCTGGCTGTCACCACACTGTTGAGAGGTAAACAAACCAGCCTTCCTGGGATGGGGAGGGAAGGAGCCACACAGCAGCTCTCAAGACAGGGAGGGGGAAGAGTGTCTCCAGGACACCTAGTGTTCTCCCCAAAAGTGTGGGAACTTCTGGAGGGCAGACTAGTGGCTGAGGGAAAGGGTAATGATCTGGGATAACACTTCTGGCCACCTCCTCCATGTGTGAATGGGTTTGCTACCTAATTTTATTGTCTCCCACATTGATATCTGGGTCTTTCTAGCCACTCAGAACTGACCACTAAAGTTCTCCTAAGCAGGGTAGGGGAAGGTGGGGGTGACTTTAAATTGCCTGCTTCTGTCCTTATTTATATGCATACTTGTTTATGCCACTGCCCCAAAACTTTGAGTTTTCCCCAACTTCTAACCTGACATTATTATCCCTACTCAAAACAAATTTTCTTCTCTAGACTAACCTTCCTGTTCTCTAGATCTTTCAGGAGCTGAGAACAAGGGCTCCCCCCCCCCCCGTGTGTGGGGTGGGGGGTGGGTGTGTGTGTAGTCTGGGGCGAGCTTTGCATTGCACCTATGCCTGAGGAGACCCAATAACTGTCAATTAATAGTTTGTGGAGTATATGTGCTCATTTATAAAAAATGCTTTGAAGACTGCAGATGACTCTTAGACTCCTCAAATTCCTTAGGAATTGCATGAATAGTATGGGTAAGAATCGTAGTCCAGGGCCCATCTCCTGCGTCTGGGGAATTTTGAGTTCAGATTGATATTTCAGGGCTCTGGGGCTTTTTATCCGTGTTGGGAGGACTATAGAGAAAAAAGCAGAACCACATTAGAAGTACCCTAGCGTAGGTAATGGGAGACTAAGGGGCTCGGTGGCCTAAGGAATCTAAGGGGCCCAGCCAGATTAGGGGTGAACCCTGTGAGGGACACTGCTGAGATTCCGGGAAGCATGTTGAAGAAAGAGGCGCGGAGGGGGCGTGTCTATGTTTGGCTCTTTCTCTGGTCTCACATCCTGCCCGCAACCCCCCGCCCTGGTCGCCAGAGTCGAGGTGCCATTGCGGGGCGTGAGTGCAGCAGCAGCAGCAGGGCGAGTCGGGCAGGGCCTTTGTGCGACGAGGGGCGGAGGCAGCGATCCCCGAAGGAGGGGCTGGAGGAGAGGGCGGCGCCCAGGGCCTCCCTCCGCAGCCGCAGCCCCCGCCCCCGGCCCACAGCGGCAGCGTGGCCTCGGTGCGCGTCAGCAGCGGCAGCGGCGGCGGAGGCAGTGGCAGCGGGGTGGCCCGCGCGGGTGTTTATGTCGGGTCGCGGTATCTCCCAGCAGCATGGCGGACTACCTGATCAGCGGCGGCACCGGCTACGTTCCCGAGGATGGGCTCACCGCGCAGCAGCTCTTCGCCAACGCGGATGGCCTCACCTACAAGTAAGCGCTGAGACTGGCCCTACCTGGGTGAGCACGCCGCCGCCCGGCGGCCCCTGGCCCCCGCCCCACACGTGCACGGCTGTTCCTCGCTGACGCCCGAATGCCCTCGCCCAATAAGAGTGACTTGGGGCCAGTGGGGGCTGGGCAAGGGAAGGAAGGAGGCTCGCACCAAGAATAGAGAGGGACGTGGCACAGCGACATCACTGCCCAGGGAGCCTTGACCGATAACTGGCTAGATCCGAGGCCAGCTTGCTCCCTTGCTATCCTCCTGGGTGTCTTGGCCATCCTAGAGAGGCCTTGGGATATGGGGGAAAACGAGAAGTGGCTATTCTAGGGGGACTTTAACCAACATGATCCAGGATGTCGTCCTTCCTTAAGCCTCACCATGAAAGCAGGAAGGTCCCAGGATCCCATCTCAAGCAGCTGGTGGAATAATAATTCCCAGGAGGGGGCCCATTGGGCAGTAGAGTGACCCTTTCTTTTCATATCTAGTCCAGCCCCCTTTCCACTTGTGTGGTTTCCTGCCCATATGTTGGGACTGGTGCCCTCCATGAATATTCTGTGCTAACCCTTCAAGCCCACTCCACGTGGCGTTTTGGAGAAAGGTAGAGACCTACCTGTCTGCCTCAAGCTTAGTTTGCATTTTCCTGTGGGCCCTCAGCCAGTTCTCCCTGCAGGCCTGGCGCTAGCTGTGTCTCCTGGCTGTAGGACAAGGTCCCTGCCAAGAAGGAGCATCAGAACCCTTGATTAGGGCAGAGTAGTGCTACTGGAAAGTCAGTAGCGTCTGTGGCCTGTCACCTGCCGTCTCACCCTGGTCCGTAAATATTCCCGTTTGTCCAGCAACTTTCCTGTTGCTCTGACCAGGGCACCCTCATGAAGGGTGATTTTATCTAGAAGACGCCAATGGGCCCAGACTCTAGCGTTTCTTCTCACAGAGGGCTCACTGGCTGCCAGGCGAGGTCAAGATAGGTAAAAGTTCTTTGCTGCCTTGGTAGTCTTTGACAACTGAAGAGGGGCTATATATTTGATTGGCCTTTTGCTGCTCTCCTAGAGAAGTTTGAAGGGAACTCTTAAGAGTTTCTCTTAGGCTTGGTGGCAAATTAGTCGCTGCACGCCTATCTGCCCTGTGGCTTTTGTTTTCTGCATGAGACGTGCCTCCTGCTTTGCCTAGCTGGGCTCAGAGAGTGTCCATCTAGACTTCCTGTGACTTCAGGTCGACTGTGCCCGTAGCGTCCCTGAACTGTGGCAGTGTAGAAGAACCATGTAGGCCTACTCTTCCTGTTGTCACTCAACGCGGACAGATGCTGCGCTCTGACGGGTCCCGATTGTTTGGACTTCTGGCTCTCCTCCCCATGTGTGTTGGTTGCTCCTGTCCCAATGCCTGCTCTGTCAGAACATGTCCTGAGCCCAGCCCTCTGGGGTCCCTCCAGCTGCTCTGAACTTTGGTGACTCAGCAGTCCCAGCCTTGCGCTGTGCTGAGTTGCGCTTGGGTCTTGTTGTGTCACAAACTTATTTTCAGATTCTGTGTTTTCTTTTTCTCTTGCAGTGCTGGGAATCAAACCTAGGACTTTGTGCACAATAGGCAAATGCTCTATTACCAAGTTACCTCCTTAACCCAGATTCTCTATCATTTTGCTATTATTTTTTTTCCTCCTGAAACAGGATCTTGTAGCCCAAACTGACCTCAACCCCAGTTCTTCTGCCTCTGCCTCCCAAAGTACCAGGATGATAGGGATGACACCTCCCCCCAAGTATAGCTTGTGTGTGTGTGTGTGTGTGTGTGTGTGTGTGTGTGTGTGTGTTATTATTGTTGTTGTTATTATTGTTCTTTGCTTTTGTTAGGACTAAAATTGAGACAGGGTCTCTTTATATACTATGGCCTGGCTTGGAACTCACTCTCTAGACCAGGCTGGCCCCAAACTCACAGAGATCCATTTGCTTCTGTCTGAGTGCTGGATGCTGAAATTAAAAGTGTGCACCACCACGCCTGTCAAGACAGAAATCTCAAACCGGCCACGGTGGCACACACCTGTAATCTTGCAGAGGCAAGAGGATCATGAATTCAAGGTCATTTTAGACAACAGTAAAATGCTGTTTTAAAGGGGGAAAGGGAAGCTAGGTGTGGTGTCAGGTACTTACATCACTTGAAGCAAGAAGATGAGTACAGTATTATCCCTGGCTATGTAGCAGATAATCTGGCCAGTAAACCACAGATTGAGAAGTCTTCAAAGGCATGCATTGTATGTACTGTGTGTGACCCTATAGGCAACATCTGTGTCCTTTCACCAACTCTGGATGGCCTCTGGATCTGTAGACCCTCTGCCATTTTTGGCTCTAGTCCCCGAGGTTGAAGCTCTCAGGACATTATGAGGGGTGTGGTGAGGAAGTCCTCTCATTCTGGGACCGAAGGATCAGTGGAATCCAGCCTTTCTGCTCCTCCACCCGCCCCACCCTGCTGCCAACCCTAGGATAGCAGACCCCGGTGCTTTTGGACACCTCGCCCACCAGTCACTCTGATTCTGTCTGTCTTCACAGCGATTTCCTGATCCTCCCAGGATTCATAGACTTCATAGCTGATGAAGTGGTAAGTGCCTCTTCCTTTGGCTCAGGAAGGGGCTAACGTGTTCAAGGGCAGGTTGCGGGAAGTCCCTGGGAGTGCATTTTTGCCTTTGACCCTTTGCATTGTGGGAGGAACCAGCGCACAGTGTACAAGGCAGAAACATCTGGGTTGAGGGAGATCCTTAGGAGTCTTGAGTGGCGGCCTCTGGGTTTGGATGATACCCTGGCCGGCACTGAAGAAGTTGGAGGGTTGGCTCTGTGAGGAGAAGGGCTGGGCGTGGCTGCTGTATTCGATAGACAATAAGGGTTAGCTGTTGTCTGAAGTGCTGAGCCAGGGCTGTGCTCTAAAATTATGATCACTTTGAACACAGTGTTCAGCGATTGGGCACTGACCCATAATGGACAAGAACTGGCAGGAGGGTTTGAAGGAGTGGGACTGGACTGGGGCGATGATCTAGGAGGAGCCAATAATTAGAAGGCCGAGAAGCTGAGAAGGGTAGAGACAATGGTGCAAGACAATTTTGGCAAAGGCAGAGATTCTGTCATGAACTCATGCCTGTGTAAAGTGCCCATTTCTGTGGCCATTTCTGCTTATTCTTTCCACTCTCACAGAAGGCCTGAGAGCCTGCACACGCAGCCGTAGGTCACTTATACACGGAGGAAACCCAGGCTTAGCCTGTGTGTAGAGCCGACCCAGACGAGATTTTTTTTGCGGGGGAGGGGATTTGGGCTGTTCTGGTTGTTCCCTTATGACAGCAATCGGGAGCGCTTCTCACTTTAGCCACTTAGTTTAACAAAGTTTATTGCACATCCTGGGCTGTGCATCTTGGCTCTGAGCCGAACTCTGGTCTGACTGCTAGGAAGAGAGGGACTAGAAAGATATCAGCCTAGTCATGAAGGGTCTCCTTGTCCTATGGCCTCTGTCAGAAAGGCGGTAGCTACTTGGGGCTTGATGGAAGAGGAGACTGAATTTTCTGGGTGTGGGCCCAGCGCTCTGCTCACAATCTGTAATGTGCTTCAGGGGCCTATGAGTCTCCAAGGTTGAATCCAGAGCTTGTTTGGAGGGTTTGGGGGCTAGATCAGTATTTATTGGGCTGATTCTCAGAAGGGTCCATGGTTTAGCCATGTGTAAACAGACAACCTGTGAATGTATTTAGGTAGAGTGTCTGTTATCCAAAACATTTAAGACCAAATGCTTTCAGATGCAGACTTGATTTTTTTTTTTTTTTTTTTTTTTCCCCCGGAGCTGGGGACCAAACCCAGGGCCTTGCGCCTGCTAGGCAAGTGCTCTACCACTGAGCTAAATCCCCAACCCCGCAGACTTGATTTTTTTAGAAACATTTGCATATATATATTATAAAGTTAGGAATGGGTCTAAATCTAAACCAAAATGAATTTATATTGTATATACATCTTACATGCTGCCTGAGGGCAATTATAAAAGAGTATTTTTTCTGCATTTGAAGGTGACTTGTCACGTGAGGTCAGGTGTGGAACATGGCACTTGTGATGATCATGTCTGTACTCAAACATACTTTAGCTTGTAGCATTTTGGATTTGGGAATCTTCGGATTAGGGATGTGTGAGGGATGTGTGACCTGTGTTCACAATCCTGACCTCTTTCTTGAGCTCCAGACTCCTTAGTAGTTTGGCTAGTAGATGCCTCCCTGGGCCTCCCTTTACCACCAACCCTTGTCACCTAGAATCCATGCACCCCACTCCCAGTGTCACTTAATCTTGATCTCCCCTCTCTCTTTCCTTCCTCTTCCTTCTGTCTCCTTTTTACTATTGTCCTTAGTCTCATATAATCCAGGCTGACCTGGAATTCAATATTAGTCACGGCTAGCCTTGAACTCCTAATCTTCCTGCCTCATCTTGGGATTATGGGCCTGGTGCTCCTTGTGGCTTTCACCTCAACTGCAGCGGCCTTGACCATGTGCCTCACATCCACTCTTTTCAAGTGGAATGGTCAGTTCCCCAAGAGCTGTACTGTCCACCCCTGTGTCACAAGCCTGGCCTGTGCAGGATACAGATGCTGGCGACTGTTTGTCCAGTGGATAAAACACTTCAATGGACCCTGCTTCCATCCTTAGGACCTGACATCAGCCCTGACCCGGAAGATCACACTGAAGACACCACTGATCTCGTCTCCCATGGATACCGTGACAGAGGCTGACATGGCCATTGCAATGGCTGTGAGTTGCTTGCCTGGGTGGGGGACTCCAGGGCAGGGGGACTGAAAGGGAATGGGGTGTATGCAAAGGGAAGAGGAGGCTAGCCTTTGCTCTTACCATATACCTCCCTTCTATACCAGCTCATGGGAGGAATTGGTTTCATTCACCACAACTGTACCCCAGAGTTCCAGGCCAATGAAGTGCGGAAGGTCAAGGCAAGTACTGGTCCCGCCCTCAAAAAGATGCAGTCTGCTTTATATTCTAAGTGATGTGGGTCCTAGGTGCCCTTCTTACAATGAAATATGGGCTTAACCCCCACTTTCCCATTGGTCCTCACCCTATTGAAGGTTCTCGATTCTCAATTGCACACTGGGGTCCCCTTTGTACCTGGCGTCTAGACTACGTGCCACCTTTGGGTTTCTTGCAGCTAGCTCTTCTCTTCTTCTGTCTACAGAAGTTTGAGCAAGGCTTCATCACAGACCCTGTGGTCCTGAGCCCTTCACATACCGTGGGTGATGTTCTGGAGGCCAAGATACAGCATGGCTTCTCTGGTATCCCTATCACTGCTACGGGCACCATGGGGAGCAAGCTGGTGGGCATCGTTACCTCCCGAGACATCGACTTCCTCGCTGAGAAGGACCACACCACCCTCCTCAGTGAGGTGCCTGCAGGGCAGGGGAAAGGCAGAGCTGCAGCACATTGGGAACTCCACCCCTAGGGGCCCCAGACTGGTGCCTGTGACCAGGGACCAGAGGGAGGCCTGGCTCCTTCTCTCTCACCTGCCAACCTGCAGGCAAATGTTCCTGGCCCCACAGGTGATGACGCCGAGGATCGAGCTGGTGGTGGCTCCAGCAGGTGTGACGTTGAAAGAGGCAAATGAGATTTTGCAGCGCAGTAAGAAAGGTACCAGGGAGGCGGCACCCCAGCTTCCTGTATGGCAGGGTTTCCATTATTCCTCAGCCCCTCGTGTCAGTCCAATAACACCAGGTCTTGGGGGAAACTTGAATAACCCTAGGCAGTGTGGAGCAGGATCCCCGATACTCCGCGACCTGCTTACAGAAGCCTATTCCCAATTAGGTGTCTTCCCAATGTTTTTCCAAAATAGCCCTGAGAGGTGCTTATCACAGTAAAAGAACTCTCTGGCCTTAGAAGTCTGGAAAAGGACTGAGGGGGAGTTCCAGGACTGGGGAGTCCCAGGACAGCCGGAATTTCATAGTGGGGGAACTCCCATGTCAAAAACCAAACGAAAGAAAAAACTACCCACTGACTTCTCAGAGTCTCTGAAAAGTCCTGCAGTTAAATGCATTTGAGAGAGTTCTTTGGGATTTGATATGGGCAGAGAGGATCCATGCCCCTCCCTCTGGGCAATCTCATTAAGACCTTGTCTTGGGTATTTTGTGCAGTGACCTGGCCCAGCAAGTGAAAAGCTGCCAGGGTTCAGGGGCTGCCTGTCCCACCAACCAGCCAGGGCAGGAAGAGCCTTGCTTGGGAAGGTTCTTTGCTTCCTGATTGTTGGGAAGAGGTTCCAGGTCCTGGGTGTGTGCTGTCCCCTAGTGGCTGCCTTGGGTACTTCAGGGGTCTCTCCATTTTCATCCCATTCTTCCCACCCACTACCCGGCTTCTCTTTCCTCCTGGTCAGGGAAGCTGCCCATAGTCAACGATCAAGACGAGCTGGTAGCCATCATTGCACGCACAGACCTGAAGAAGAACAGAGACTACCCTCTGGCCTCCAAGGACTCCCACAAACAGCTGTTGTGTGGGGCAGCTGTGGGCACCCGTGAGGATGACAAATACCGTCTGGATCTGCTCACTCAGGCCGGTGCTGACGTCATAGTACTAGTAAGGAGGTGGCGGGTTCCTCTGCATGGCCTGGGAGGCCCATTTCACCTCTATGAAGCCTTTGCTCCCTGCTTTGTTTCTGCTTCTCTGGTATCAGAATTAGGCTAATCGTCGAGCCCAGAACCAACTACGGCCTTCCCTCACGTACAAGGTCATTTACCCTGATTATCCAGGCACTGAGCTCAACTTTATACACGTTCACTTGTTTAGCTTAGTGTCTAACTTAGTTAGCAGCAGCCCTTTGGGTGCTGGTTCAATTCCCATGAGGGGACCTGGCTGTTTAACCTAAGCTTCTTCACAGGATTCATCGCAGGGGAACTCGGTATATCAGATCGCCATGGTGCACTATATCAAGCAGAAGTACCCCCACCTCCAGGTGATTGGGGGAAATGGTGAGTGTGGAGCATCCCCTCTCGACCCTTCAGAACTCCTAGGTGATGGCATTGTTATAGGCAAAGGGGGAAACGGGTAGCATGGGCTTTGGTTAGCATTTAGGTCGGGGGAGGTATACTAAGATCCCAGGATGCTCCTGGGCAGGGTGGAGACACCACCCTCACATTCCTCTGTGGGTTTCCTCCATCCCCAGTGGTGACAGCGGCCCAGGCCAAGAACTTGATCGATGCCGGTGTGGATGGGCTTCGTGTGGGCATGGGCTGTGGTTCCATCTGCATCACTCAGGAAGGTGGGTATCCAGAGAGGGGAAGGACTGCCATTTTGAGCCACCCTGGTCCACTGTGGCCCCACAGCCTTATTCCTGTTGTGTACAAACTGAGTGTCTGCCCCACCAAGCGGTTCTCAGGAGGGGCGTTCAGGCCAGCACCCAGGCTTCACCCTACCTTGGCATAGCTGTGGGAAGAGGCAGGTGTAGGCAGATAAAGGGCATTTTGGGAGCGGACCAACCTGCTTTCCAGACTGGTTGTGGAGATGCTGTTGATATCCCTCTCTAAGGTTGGTGTGACACTCCTATAAGGCGTGTGTTGGAAGACAGCTGAGGGCTTGGATCGCATGTGGCATGAAGAAAACAGGTTTCTGAACATCCAGGAGTTTCGTAAACCCACCCTGCCACGTGAAATAGAGCAGAATCACCCCCGCCCCATCTCCCGAGAGCAAAACATTATTCCAAAGGTGGCCCTAATAGCCCAGCTACTAGGTATTAGCTGCTAGTGTAAAGGACTCATTTACAGGAAGCTGTCTCCACAGCAGCTGGAGCTCGAGGCCACCAGTCCTCTTCTGAGGTCCTGCTTCTGAGGGCTGGCACTGATCCCTTGATCCATATCCTTTCTGGTGCTGCTGGTGGTGGGTGGCTTAGGAACCTAGAAATGGTTTTTCCCCTGCTGTGGGGTCCCACCTTAGGCCTTAGAAACACCATCTCTCACAATCCTTTCTTCATTGGTGGGGAGAGATACGAGGAGAAGAGACCTTCACACTGATTCATCTCTGTCCCCTACATCCCCCTTTCCCCAGTGATGGCCTGTGGCCGACCCCAGGGCACTGCTGTCTACAAGGTGGCTGAGTATGCCCGGCGCTTTGGGGTGCCGGTAATAGCTGATGGTGGTATCCAGACCGTGGGCCATGTGGTCAAAGCCCTGGCGCTCGGAGCCTCTACAGGTGAGGGGAACCCTTGGCATGGGCGGGAGAGGACTAGACACCAACAGGGCAGTTAGAATAAACGCTGTGGAGTGGGAGGCATTCAGCACTCAACCTTGGCCTCTGCAGTGATGATGGGCTCCTTGCTGGCTGCTACCACGGAGGCCCCTGGTGAATACTTCTTCTCAGATGGGGTGAGGCTTAAGAAGTACCGAGGCATGGGTTCCCTGGACGCCATGGAGAAGAGCAGCAGCAGCCAGAAGCGATACTTCAGGTTTGTCCTCATGCCCTTGACCTCCCGCATGCCCTTGACCTCAGACGGATACCTGAGATGGCATCCCAGGTTCTGGAGACCAGAGCCTGGGTTATGTCGTCTCTGTTGTAGCCTAGGATGTGACTGCGGCTGTGGCTGCTGTGGGGAGGATCCTTCTGGGTGGTATTGTATCTGTACCCTGAGCAGCCTCCCCACCTTCCGTGCAGTGAGGGGGACAAAGTGAAGATCGCACAGGGTGTCTCGGGCTCCATCCAGGATAAAGGCTCCATTCAGAAGTTTGTGCCCTACCTCATAGCAGGGATCCAGCATGGCTGTCAGGATATTGGGGCCCAAAGCCTGTCTGTCCTGCGGTGAGTGTTGTAACTTGAGGGGGCAGCAGAGGGGCCCCAGGAGGTTTCCCTTTTTCCTCTTTTTGTCTTCTCTTCATTTGGGGGTGAGGGGTGGGGCAGTGTTTCTGACTTATTCACCTGCCCACCTCCCAGATCCATGATGTACTCAGGAGAGCTCAAGTTTGAGAAGCGGACCATGTCAGCCCAGATAGAGGGCGGCGTGCACGGCCTACACTCGTAAGTGGGGAGCCTCCTTACCATTGCTGACGGGTGCTGGGCTGGACAGGTTCAAAGGCTAAACCGAGGTTCCAGGGCCACTCTGTTACCCTGTCTACAGAGCCCAGTCCACCCTGGAACCTCGTCATGGAGCCTCGTGGAGGCTGGCTGCTCCCCTCCCTCCCAGACAGGGCATGGGAGGTGCGGCTGCTAGTCCTACCTGGTCTCCTTAGCCCTTGCTTGCTCAAGAAGCTTGGTGGCTGGTAGTGGGGGCTATTGGTGTTGGGCTCTTGCTGGTGGTGGCCCCAGGCAGGCAGTCAGGCAGAAAATGGGGGCATGAACCCTCTGGTGGGGAAACGGGCAGAGAGACAGATGCCAGGCCCGATGCTGGTGTGACTGGGTTGGGGGCCGAGCTAGATGGCAGCCGTAGTTGTAGTCATGCAACCCACCCCGGTCAAGAGGACCCATCTCCCTAAGCCTAGGCGGGCATCTAACCTGTGTCTCTTTCTGCCCCACCCTCCCGTAGCTATACCTTTCTGCCGTGTAAGTAACTGCGCTGCCGGGGCCAGGCGTAGAATAGAGCAGGGGCAGTCGGGGTGGGCCATGGGCTGGGAGAATGGGGATTGGGAGGGAGGTAGTGCTGGAGTGTGATCAGGAGACGCGGACCCAGTTGGGTCTCATTCCCCGCACCATGGTGGAGGAGGCCAACCACGGCCCCTCCTCCAATCAAAACACACAGCTCATTGTGGGGTACAAAGAGATGCCTGTAGTGACAGGCCTGGGGCTGCCCCATTAGGAAGGGCCTGAGTCAAACCATCCATGGTGGGCATGGTAGATACTGAAGGTTGAGCTAGTTGAAGTCTGCTCCGTGGGGACGGCTGTGCTTTCCTGAGCTGTCCCGCCCTCCTGGCCATCAAGGACAGTTCACTCAGGTGTGGCATTCATTGGCTGGAAGGAGCACAGCTTTCTTTGAGACCAGCATGGTTTTTCATGGAGCCCTGGCCAGAGGAAGACAGAGGTCCAGGGCCACCTCTGCCTCCTCTAGCCCCCTGGCTGAGAGGCAGGCTCTACAGCCCCTTGTCCTATCCCAAATCGGGGGTTCCATGGGCAAGAGGATGCTGGGAAGGGAGTAGGGTCCACACGCCTTCTCTTAAGCCCCGTCTTATTTGTCTTCACAGTTACGAGAAGCGGCTGTACTGAGGACAGCGGCGGCGGCCAAGGCAGTGGAGGGGGAGAACCCCGGGGTTCCACTCCGGGAACAGCTCCCCTCCATAACTGAGTGGTCCATAGATTTGCACTACGGGTTCCCCAGCTCCTTTCCAGGGAGAGGAGTGGAGTCCCTGAGGGGACTGTGGCCCCTCTCTGGGCAACTCCACAGAGTCAGGTAGCCCCCTGTGCCAGGCTGCCCCGTGAGATCTTCTGGGTTCCCCCTTCCTCAGCCCCCTGAGCCCAGTCAGCCTTGGTTCTCAGGCCCTGTGCCTGCCTCAGGTCTTTCTCGCTGCAGCCTGCTCTGGCCCAGTGTCCAACTCTGACCCCTGGGGAAGGTAGCCCCTCCTGGCTTCTCCTATAGGGCACCTCTCTCTCGCTGCCCCCTTCCTCCCAGGAAATGGTGCTCTCCTGACCCTGCCTCTGGCCCATCCCTGGAGTGCTGTCCTCTCAGCCATGTGGCACTGTGGGTTCTGGCCCTAGGCCAGGGGGAGGTCTCTGCCCCCTTCCTCTGGCTTGAGGCTCCCATGGGGCCTGCTCCTCAGCCTGCTTCCCCGTCTCTGAGCCCAGGGAGGGCCCGATGATGACCGCCTGCCCTTCATTCCTGACTCACCATTGTCCCCAGGTGTACCGTCCCTGCCCTCTCTTCTCAGCTGCAGCTGAAGGCTTTAACTTTGCACACTTTGGGGTCACAATCGTGTCATTATATATTAAATAATCTGAATAAATCAAGCAGTTATCAATGCCTCTGGGATCTTGTTTCTGTCTTTGCCCTCGGGATGACTGGCCCCTATCCTGGTGGTGATGGGGAGTCCCATCAGGGACTGGCCTCTACTGGAAGATGTGGGAATGCCACACTTGACATACTGAGGTGGGTGGGCCATATGCTAGGATGACCCCCAGGCCTGAGCCTGCAGGCCAGCAGTTCCTCCAAATGGAAACGATCACAGGAGGCCTCATTGCAGCTCCCACTGCAACCTTGGACAGGTGGGAGTATGGAATGGAGGTGACCCTGACCACTCAAGGCCTATGACCTCACCAGCTGGGACTCCCCTGTCCCAAGGCAGATGGGTGAGCTACCACTGTTTACTGTGATTCAAGACTGTCTGCAGGCTCCATTTCCCTACTGAACAGACTTTGCTGTCCATGGTCTTCTGAACTCCTAGAAAGCATGTCTGGTTGTTCTAGCAGGAAAGTACAGCTACCAGGATGACCTTGACGGAAGACCAAGTCTCTAAAGTTGTGTGTGTGTTGGGTGGTCCTTGAGACATTCACATTGTTTTCCCATGCCGCTGGTAGAGCCAAGCCGTCGTGCTTTGACATAGTCATCACTCAGATGGGCAGAGAGGAAGATAACCTGGGAAGGCCCCAGTGGCGGGGAAGATCAGAGGGCAGGAAAGATCTGGTGTGTGGTAATGATCCAGAAATGCTCCCGTGACTACCATGGTGGGGTTCCACGGGGCTCTATTGACACACCGTGATAATGGTTGATCTCAGCCAGGCTGGACTTGCAGTAAGCCTTTTGGCTGTGGGCTTCATACTGTTGAACACCAAGTCTTTACCAGGTTCTCACTAAAGTGCCTTCCAGCTTTATGCACCTTCAGGACTAGGAAGGAAATTTGGGTGCCAAGTTGTTGGAGTTCAGAGGTGCTTAGGGAGCTGTGTGGAGAGTCCCTGAAGGCCTTTTGCCCTAGAGTCTGTGGCTCTGGGGGCACCTAACAGAGGTGACCTAGCTGGTGGGAGGGGGCTTGCATCCTATAAGGTGGTATTAGATGAGGGGTTGCAGCCCCTAGCTGAGGCCACCCTGCAGGAGCAGCATGACCCATTCCATTGTAGGGAAGAGATCTGGCCTTTTAGACAAGTATCAAGCCAGCTCTTTCTGAACCAAGCTGTTGAGTGGATCAAAGGGAGAGCTTCCCCTTGAATTAGATCTCATTGACCAACAGCTGACATTAGAATAGGTTACTTTGCAAGTTAGTGAGCCCCAGAGATCTAATGTTTATTAGCATTGGCTGACCTTTCCAGAGGAAGTTCTAGCTCAGTGGGTGTCTTGGTTTCTTTTCTCCTTGCTGTGATGAAATACTCCCAGCTTAAGTGGAAAAAGGTTTGTCTTGGCTCACAATCCCAGGGCTCCATCATGGTGAAGTCGGAGCAGAAAGGTCTTGAAGCCTTGGATCACAAAAAGGAAGAGGAGAGTGATGAGCAACCATAAGCCTATGGAATGTTGCCACCTACAGTGGGCAGGGAGGTCTCACCTCAATAACCCCCACAGACATGCCCAGAGGCCCATCTCCCGAAAGAGTCTAGATTTCATAAAGTGAATAAATAAAGCATCATGATTCAGGCTGCTCCAGGGAGCGGACTGAGCCTGGGACTCTGAGTAGACGCCCAGTCCCCCAGCTTCTGATACTTAGCAAACTTTGAGAATTGTTATGGAGGCAATTATGCTTCTAATGGCATGACTTCTGAGACTCCAAAGAGGTATGTGCTATAGAAAACCATTTCAGATAACTCAGTACTTGACCTCCCATGACCTCATGACCAAAGGATCCTGTGAGAGAATAGCTAGGGACTGGGGGAGAACCCAGACGACATGCTCGCTCTGGCTGTAAATTCATCCACTGTGGTCAATATGCAAGTGGAACAGATGCTCTGGGAAGGAAGGTCATAACAAATAAAAATGCGGAAGCAGTGCCTGGTCAGCAGAACTCTGCCCATCAGGAGTCCTGCCTGGTTGGCAGGTGTTTCTCTCTGGCACTCTCTGGTGCTATGTGGCCTAGGGTGCTTTCCACTTTGATTCCACAAACATGGCCTATCAAAGACCAGTCTGTGTTATGGTAGCTCCCTAGATCCTCCCTTTGTGGGAAACAGCATTGGTGTGAATGGAGAGCAAACCCAGCTGTACGATTGAGTTCAGGGAGCATACCCCATCAGTCTGGACTTTCCAAACAAGACTCTGCTGTCAAACTCTCCACATAGAAGGCAGAAGGGTCACTGAGGTTGTGCAGAGGTACATGGGCAGGGAGAGACCATAGATCACCAATGGGCTGCTAGCCAGTGCCCCAGGTCTGCATAGTAACACTAGTCTGAGCAGCCTGAACTAGGCCCTGGCGTGGGCATGGAAAATGCAGGCCAAGTAGGCCTATGGGTATTTGTCCTTGGCTGCTGGTCTCATCTCCAACAATGATAGAAAGATGAGTAGAGGTGGTGCCAGGGTGGGAGGCCCAGGAGAGCCACACTGCTATCACTTCAGCCAGGAATATTTTGACCATCTCTCTGGTGTACTGTAGGGACAGATGGAAGAGGGTACATTGGGCATTCTCTTGCTTCTGCTCCTCCCTGACTCCCCTCCCCACAAAAACAGGGAACAGGAGATTTCAAGTGGCATGACCCAGGAGTTCAGGAGAGGCCTGGGCTAACTCTCCCCTGAAGGTCATTTCAACTTATGTTGTCCGATGTCAATCGAGGAGTAGATAACCCAGCCCAGAAAAGAGGAAGGAGTGGTCAGTACAGACTGAACTCGAGCACACAGCTGTTGAATAGCAGGGCCCTTCGTCTGCAAGGCATGGTGCACGAATCATTCTCCTGGCTTTGTCTTTCTTCTAGCTCAGCTTAGGATGGAATATGGGGGTGACCTGGTCCCCAGTCTTCTGCTCTGTCCTCTTAGCTTCTGAGCCTCTGTCCACCATTTCTCCCAGCTCAGCTAGAGGTGGGCAAAAGCATCTGGACAGAAAGGATAGCATTTTGCCAGGACAGATAGAAGGCAGGCTCTACTTCTCTTCAGACCTCAGAAAGACCTTCACTAGAGGCAAACAGCTTTCTGTCTCCTGATCCTGAATCTCAGATAACCCACTTTGCCCCTGCACCTTTCACACAGCTTTCTCTTGTCATGGGGGAGAGAGCAGAGGCTATCCCAGACAGCAATCACCTGGAAGTCATGTCCTCTGCCTCGGGTGTCTGCTGCTGTCTCTTAGGAGTGAGGCAGAATGAACTAAGCTTCAGTGGTTTATTTGGCCACTGTCTTGCTGGAAAAGGAAGGTTCACATTAAGGGGAAAGAAGCCAAGAGTACTAGGTCACCAGGAACTGAACGGCTAGGAAGGATGACAGAGAAGACCTTGCTGTGACCCCCAACCGTCAGTCTCCCACCTCCAACCCTAGCATCTTCATTCTGGCTGCACTCTCCTAGTAGACGCAGGCTAGTGAAAAGCAAAATGCAAGTCTGCACTGCGGATTCCGGATTCCGCACTACAGAAAATCAATTAAGGGGAGGGACTTCCTCCAGACCCCATTCCGCGGGTCGGCTTCCTTTCGCTGTTGGGAAGGACATGGCTTCCACCTTCCCTGTAGTCCGCAGAGGCCAAGTCCTTTGCATGCCTCTGGTCCCTGAGGGAAGTCTGAGGGCAAAAGGAGTAAAGAACTTTTCTACAGAGAGGTGGTAGAGTGGAATCGGAGCCTTCCCTCGCTCAGGGATGAGACTCCCGGGTTTGGGTGCTTCAGAAGCAGTGTGGTGGCTCTGTATCCAGCAGATGGCGCCAGAACCCACTGACTGCAGGGAGCCCAGGGAATCAGAGTGGTGACGTTTCCTAGGCAACAGACAGCGTTTCTAAAAGCCCGGCCCTTGACAACCATTCCCTGGTTGCCGACATCCATAGTAAATTTGGCTTCTGAAGGACAGGAAGAGCACAGAGAGCAAAATAATCTCGCAATAAGGCTAGCTGGGCAGCCCAGAAGAGCGAGGGAAAAAAAAAAAACCTCTTTTAATACGACTGTTTGTTACTGTCTACCAACGCCTGCTAGGGTGTCATAGTCTCAGTTACCATACAAGTCAGTATCCCGCAGAGTCCAATATTTTGGCTGGGAGAATGAGACTCAGAGAGAAAGCTTCCAAGGGACAGTTGGTCGGACCCTGGGCACTCCTGGTTGTGGCTACTCCCTTCTGGGGAGTGACAGTGTGAGGTATCCAAGCGGTATCAGGGTAGCTGGCAGTGACATTTGTTGGGTAACCATGGCAAAGCAGAGCAGGAGGTGTGTAAAGGTTAAAGGGAAACCACCTTACCCAATCCAGTTCTGTCTGCTGGCATGAGTTGGGACCCTCTACTCAGTGTCTTTGCTACTGCGAGTAGGACTTCTTCATATCAAAGAAGCCAAGAGGTGGGAGTTAGGCATTCCAGGGGTTGTGTGACATTTCCCAGATAGTACAGTTCTCCAAGAAGGGCACAAAGCTGGAGCCTACAACTATTTATGAGAAGAGAGGAGACTAAAGGGTCAGGTGTGGGGACCGTACAGAGGAGAGAAGCAAATTCAAATGAGTCAGGAGACAGATACAGTGTAATCAAGTTAGTTGGGTTATCTGATCTGTATTCACCCCAGCCCTCCTCTCACAGCCCTCGCCCCACCTCACACTTACTGAACTTTAGGCTCCATGAAGTGCCCGTGTTCTCCAGAGAAACAAAACCAATTATCTACGTACTTCTGTCTCTGCCTACCTGCTCTCTAGATTTCTATCCAGAGAGATGGGGAGTCAGAACTATCATGAGGAACTGACTTCTGTGACTCCAGAGATGGAGGAAAATGGAAGGTGCTGCAGGTGGCAGTCTGGAGGTCGAGAGTTGACTATTTTGAGCAAAAGTCCCTAAGCTGTCTTAGCTGGAAGACAGCAGGGTGGAGAGAGCAAATTGTTACTAGTCTTTGTTGTTGTTGCTCTATCTAGGCTCTTCTGGGAGGTGGGGGCTCTGGGAGTCCATGATGCCCGCCAAGCTTGGCTCATTCTGTGGAGCCAAATGTTAACCTTTCCAGAAACGCCACCACATACACAACTAGAAATTTTTTTTCCCTCAGAATAGTCCGGGTACCCCAAAGGCACACTGACATATAATTCTCCACTTTATTTCCCCCCCACACACACACCCTGTACTTCCCCCCCCCAACACCCTTCTTTCTTTCTCACCCTTGCATATTTAACCCATTAGCATTCCCTCTTGGCACAGCCTTCATAGGTAGCCTTTTGGGCCATTTCTAGTCTCTTCTAACAGCCAAGCCATGATCGCCTCTTACTTGCATTACAGCAATGGGCCCAGTTTTCCCAGTTCCCACTATTGCCTCCTTCTAGAGTCTTCTGAGTGCAGCAACTGGGTGATCCTTTCAACATGTAAGTTGGAGCATGTGAAGGCCCTGTTGTGGTTTTCTTGGGCTTAAAATAAAAGCCAGTCTCTTTCCTGTGACCTTCAAGACCCGTTGTGATCTGACCCCTACGTTTCAGACCTTGTTAATGATTGCTTTCTTCTCACCTTGTGATGTACCTTCTCTGGCCTCCTTGTTCTTCTCCCATAATCCCTCGTGCTTTTCTAAAAAAGCTCTCCCAGATATCCCTCTCCTGTTTACTCCCCTCCCTTTCCTGCAAGTGTCTACTCCAGGGCCATCTTGATAGACCTCCCACCACACATCCTCTCTTTCTGCCTCATTGCTTTTCAGAAAACACCACAAACATATTCTGTTTCTATGTATGCTGTCTGCTTCCCTCATATGATGTGAGTGTGTGTGTGTGTGTGTGTGTGTGTGTGTGTGTGTGTGTGTATCAGATGAGGAATAGGCTTTATATGTTCATTCGCTTATTTATGAGTGACAGTGATGGGGTTAGGGATTTAGCTCAGTGACTGTCACCCATAATGAACATAGGAAACCCATTCCTCGCCCGATACTTATCAGCAGGTATAGCAATGCCAAGGATACAGAGATGGGCAGAGCACACGTTCCTTTGAAGAACTCAGCACCTAGCAGGAGGAATCAGCTTTGATTTGTGTTGGTGAGCAGTTCAGGACCATGTAAAATGATGCAAATGCCAGCAGCATTGGTGGGGGATTGCTCTATGCTGGAACTGCGTACACGCGTTATGACACCATAAAACCCTGTGAAGTGGAGAATATGACCTCTTCTAGAAGAAGAGACAGGCTCAGAGAAGCTAAGTCCTTTGCCCAAGGCCATCTAGCTGCTCAGCCACTGACCTGAGGCTGTGTCCTCATTCCCATGCCCCAGCCATAAAGTCCCATCTCCCGCTCTCCCAGGGGAAGCCAAGAGGGTGCAGGGATAGATTATTAAAATAAAAAAAAAGAGAAGAATTCTGGGATGCCTCATGTGGAGCAGCAGAGAGAATGTGTGTCCAGTCACTGCCTGCCTCCTGCCTGCAGCCTGGAGGTGATTGGGTTCCCCGGTGGACAGCAGCCTTCTTGCCACACCCCCATCTTTGGCACAGCATTGACTGTGCAAGGATCCCCTTTGGGCCTGGTCATGCATATAACCACAGGCTGACAGTTCAGGGTGCCAGGGCAGGCAAGGGTGAGGTCACAGGCTGAGCACTCTACCCAGCCCCCCCCCTTTCCTCACCACAGGCTGTTTTTGCTCTGCTGGCTGCAGAATTCCCCAGCAGCTTTAGCCCAGCAGGCACCGGTTTCTCCCTGGCAAGGTCTAAGTGTGCCAGCCTCCTGTTGCTGTGGTAACGAATTACAACTTCACAGTTTAGGACAACATAAACTTACTATCTTACTGTGGTGCGTGTCAGAGATCTAGGATTCATCCTTCAGCTAGCTTTCCATCTAGAGGCTCCAGGGAGAACCCATTCTTTTGCATTGAGAGCTCTTGAGGCTGCCTGAGGTCTGTGGCTCATGGTCTCATCTTATCCCCTCAAAGCCAGAGCACAGCATCTTCAACTCTTCCTGTCTTTCTGACTCATGTGGACTTTCCACTCTAGCTTTCTTTTCAAAGGCCCGCTGTAGTGTTCCCATCTTCCAGTTTACAACATAATCATATCTGCAAATGTCCCTTTTGTCATCTTAGACACCACGAGTTCCAGAGGTCAGGAGGTAAACATTTTCAGGGGGACATTACTTGGCTTGCCGAGGCCCTCTAGGATGCTCACCTCCACAAAGGGAAAGAGACTACTTATAGGATGCTTAACAAAAGCTAAACAATGTGGACTCCCTCTGTCAAATCATCCTTAGGAGGTTTTGTGCAGATCCTTACTGGGCATGTGGACCCTATTACCTCTAATAGCACACACACCCCAAGGCCTCATTCACAGATTGGAAACCCATCTTTCTCTTGTGGGGCAGATTTGTCTAACCTGAAAGTTCTCAAGGTAAGACAAAGGGCTATGTCTCACTTCTAGGGCTGGCATAGGGCAGGGTAGAACAGGCACTCAGGCCACTGCCGGTTGGAAGCAGGCAGGTTGGGCACGTGGGTGTCTTCTAGAGGGTCTGTGAATCTACCCCATTCTTTAGTGCATGCAACTCTTTTGTGTATTTATCTAGTTTTTTTTTTTTTAAGATGAATTAGGGGCTCAAAAACCCTGGTTTTATTGAGTTGCTAGAATGCTAACCTAGTAGGCACAAAGCTCTTGGTTTGATCCTAAGCACAACACAGAACTGATTATACAATCTCAGGCAGGAGGATTGGATCCCAGTTCAAGGTCATTCTTGGCTACATAGCAAGTTCGAGGCCAGCCTGGCATAATGTGACCCTGCCGCAAAAGGAGAAGAGACGGAGAGGAGAGCAGAAGAGACCCTGATCTGGGGACAGCCTTTCCTGGGAAGGGGGCCTCCTTCTCTTAGCCAGCTTGTCACTTTGGTCGTTCAGCAAGGGAGGTAGTAAAGAGGATATGAACAGTTTCTACTGTGCTCAGCTGGTTTTGATTGGTCCGTGGGGCAGCAGAGATTTCTGGGATTGGCTGCAGACAGAGTTGGTCAGCAAGGTGGCTGGATATCTGTAAGAAGAGAGAAATTGTTATAATCATGCCACCTGCTCTAAACAACTCTGCTCACACCAGGCTGTGCCCCCCAACAATCAGGGGCATCACTTCCTGGTGTGCAAATCTGAGTGTGGTCTATTTACTTCTCTTCTGAGCTTCCTGGTGATGCTGAGAATTATGGGGGGCCGTGGACCACACATTGAACACAAAGGACTGGAGGAGCCATATTAATTTAATCTTCCTTGTCTGCAATTATTCAGTGATGCAGTGTACGTTTGTACAATGTATCTCTCTCTACAGTCTCTGGCCCCGCCTTCACTCTCCATGCTGGCAGGGAGGGTCTGAGCCGCAGCATCCATCCACATCCTCATTCCTGTTGTACTCTGGTCCCTTGGGATAGAAATGGGCTCTCCTTGCTTCTGAGTTTCCATGTTCATGTCTGCCCCGGATCTCTGTGGCTGTCCCACCCTGTGTGCCTTTCCTGCAACGAGCACTCAAATGCCCTGGCTTCACTCTATCAGCTGTAGCCAGACTAACACAAGGGCGGAGGGCTCTCTACAGCTTTGTCAGGGTGGGACCGGAAGCCAGCTCTTTCCCTTCCTACTGAAGCCGCTTCAAAACGTTACTGAGATTTCAGAATTTGGGATTTGGATGGAGGGTGATTTTGTTTTGTAGAACAAGAGGTGCATTTTGAGCCATTGGGCATTTGAGCCAAAAGCATTTTGCGCTTTGCCCCTTTCCCTGAGCCCTGGATTTACAAAGGGCTTGCCCAGTATCCCCCTTTGGGCACCTGACTTAGGTCACAACTGTGGGGTGGGTGGGGGTGGGCAGGTAGAGAGCAAATAGAAAAAAAAGATAAAACACACTGGGCTTTCTATCTCTTCTGGGGAGCTATAGTGATGCTCCCAGCATTCATACCATTGCTAGGGAAGTGCACTGTTCGTTTATATAATGAGGGCCCTAGGCCCAGTGTCTGCAGGCCTGTTTTCCCAGCTCCTTGGGAGGCTGAGGCTGAAGGATTGCAAATTTAAGGTCTTGCTGGACAACTTAGTGAGTTGCCGTCTCAAAAACTCAGAGGAATAGGGATATTGCTTAGTGGTCAAGCACTTGTCTAGAGTGTACAAAGGTCTAAATTCAATCCTCAGGAGGAAGAGGAAGAGAAGGAGGAAGAGGAGGGGGAAGGGGAAGAGAGGAAGGAGGAAGGAGGGGGAGGGGGATGAGGGGGAGGGGGAGGTGGTCAAGGACTAACCATAATGAAGGCCTCAGGTTCAGATGAAAAGGGAGATGAGCAGAAAGATCAGGTCAAAACTAGAGATTTCCCATGAGCTTTCCTTCCTAACACCTATTCGGGATGAGAAGAAAGGACACAGGATACTGTGTAAAGAACCAGGGCACAGGACACTGAGGGACAGGGAGTTGGCCTCCTCCAACCATGGAATCCTGACCAGGCCTCTTGTGGGCGAGGGCCTGGTAACTCCATTATCATCTAGCCTCTTTCCCTTGTCTGCAGGGACAGGATCTGCTCCTGTCTTTGGTCTCTGGGGATCTGAGGGCTTGGGGTCACGTGCAGGAGAGGAGGGCAGCGGGTCTGCTCTCTCCTGCTGTGGGAAATGGAAAGCAACGGAGTGCTGGGCACCTGTGGAAAAAGCCTTAGGCTGTCAGTTTCTGTGGAAGAAGAGGTTCCGATCAGAAGCTCCAGCGCCATCTTTAACTACCCATCCCTCCTCCTTTATTCTCTGCTTGGGTTGTTTGTGAGTCTGAGGCAGGGTACAAGCAGGCACAGGGGCAGGTAGGACACCTCTATGGAAAGGCGATGTCCTTTCTTCCAGTGACAGGAGAATCAAGGCCAGTTTCCCTGGGGCCTGCTCTGCCCTAAAAAAACATAAACAGATCAGCCTTGCAGATGAAACAGCTCTGCCACCTACCAGCCTGTTTTACCTCTCCTGCTGGAGAGAGGACACCAGATAGCCCATCCTCTGACAGAGAGCTTGCCCCATTCACCATGTCATCTTTTACCTGACCCTAGCCTTCTAGCAATCCCCCTCCCTCTTCAGAAGCTCAGAGTCCCAAATTCCTCCATCCCTCATT
The DNA here is from genome assembly GCF_011064425.1 of Rattus rattus. Taxonomy (NCBI): domain Eukaryota; kingdom Metazoa; phylum Chordata; class Mammalia; order Rodentia; family Muridae; genus Rattus; species Rattus rattus. Next base: position 110,370,010 of record NC_046159.1, read on the forward strand.
CCCATGAGGGCCAGCATGCGTGTGCTCTTTCTGTCTCTGTCTGCCTCTGTCTGTGTCTGTCTGTGTCTATCTGTCTCTGTCTCTGTCTCTGTCTCTGTCTCTGTCTCTGTCTCTGTCTCTGTCTCTGTCTCTGTCTCTGTCTCTCTCTCTCTCTCTCTCTCTCTCTCTCTCTCTCTCTCTCTCTTTCCTTCCTTTGCTTTCCTTCCCCACCTCTCCTCTCAGTACCGGAGATTGAAGCAGAGTCTTGTACAGTGCAGCTCTTACAAAGCGTTTCTTTATGCCACGACTGTCAGAGCCGCCTGGCTCTGCTAATTTGTGGGATGATAATGACGACGACGACGACGACGACGACGACGACGACGACGACGACGACGACGACGACGACGACGACGATGATGATATGATTACTGTGCATCTTATGCTCTTTAATGACTGAAGACAAGCACTAGAGACCCCCAAGGAGAGGGCAGCTGTCTTTGTCAAAAGAGTAAACACAGATCTTTTGTTTCCTACAAAGCAAATGTGTCCAGTAGACCTCCTCCTTTTGCCCAGTTCACACCTTAATCTCCAAGAGATAGAGATAGAGACAGGGAAAGCAGGATTCCCTTGTGAGATTCCTGCTGTCCTGAAGGTAGCTGTGGACCCGAGCACCCACTAGATTAGAAGGGCAAGGGGAGTGAATATGAATGGGACTAGCCTCTGTTCTTTAAGTCCCTTCCTTAACCACTATACTTGCCCCCTCGCTCCAGTTTTCTTCATCTTTCTGGATGCAGGCACTGGGCTGTGGGAGCCTGGGAGGAGCAGACCCTGGGGCTGGGCTGAGGGGTCACTGCCCTGCACCTGCCTGCTCTTGATCCTCCTGCTAGGGGCTCTTCTACCTTGTACTGACATCCTTAGCTTCCGAGGATCAAGCCAACATGGGCATGAGCCCCACAGGCTACCCCCAAAAGGAACTTAGTTCTGGTAAATTCCTAAAAGGTGGCCTTACTCATTAAGAGGTGGGAATTCTGTTCTGGCTAGTTTGATGTCAACTTGACACAAGCTAGAGTCATCAGAGGAGAGGATGCCTCAATGGAAAAACAATACCTCCGTAATATTGGGGTGTAAGACTCACCTGGGCAGCAGAGTAAAGCTGGTCTTGGTAGTGTGGGTTGTAGGCCTCAAGGGTGTGAGTGCAGGAGAGATGGCCCTGCTACTTTGTCTGTCCTGCGATGCTGTGGGCAAGGGAAAGATGATGTTTCTTTTACCCTTGCCCCTCAACAGCTATGGCAGGTGGGAGAGCTAGCCCTGAGGGCATGAGAGCAGGAGAGCTGGCCCTGCCCCTTGCTAACAGCAGCATTAGGTGAGCTAGCGTGGGGGGGGGCAGTGCTGGAGAGCTCACTGCAGTGGTGTGAGTGCAGGAGAGCTGGCTCTGCTCCTTGCTAACAGCAGCATGAGGTGAGCTAGTGGGGCAGTGCTGGAGAGCTCACTGCAGTGGTGTGAGTGCAGGAGAGCTGGCTCTGCTCCTTGCTAACAGCAGCATGAGGCGAGCTAGTGGGGCAGTGCTGGAGAGCTCACTGCAGTGGTGTAGGTGCAGGAGAGCTGGGGTGCTGACCAGCTCAGCTACCAGTCAGGCCCAGATCCAGGGCTTTGAGTTGGCTCAACCCAACCTCTACCCGACCTGTGAACTTCTGGAGTGAGTGAAAGGCCAGTCCTGCAGATCCAAAGCTTCAGGATCTCCATGACACAAGGTAACAACAGGACATCTGAGAGGAGTCCTAGTGAGGATCCAGTATTGACAGTGGAGCAGAACCCAGAGGCTCAACCAGACCAATGACTCACTGCAATGAATATTTGCAAGTAAAGAAGTGTGGACAAGAGAGACTCACTATGACACACTATAGCTTCCACCAGGAGGTTTTTTTTTTTTTCTTTGAGGTGGGGAGGTTGCAAGGGATGCCAGATGAATGGGACTGGGGTGCATGATGTGAAATTCTCAAAGAATTAATAAAAGATTAAATAATAAAAGACAGGTGTGTAGGCAAGGCAAGCCTGTAGGGTTCTTTCTTTCTTTCTTCCTTTTTTTTTTTTTAGCTGAGGACCAAACCCAGGGCCTTGCACTTGCTAGCCAAGCACTCTATCACTGAGCTAAATCCCCAACCCTGGATATTTTCTTAATTAGTGATTAATGTGGGAGGGCCCAGGCCATTGTGGGTGGAGCCCCCCCTCTCCCTTTGGCTGGTGGTTCTGAGTTCTATAAGAAAGTAGACTGTGCAAGCCAGGAGGAGCAAGCCAGCAAGCAGCACTCCTCCACGGCCTTTGTATCAGCTCCAGCCTTCAACTCTGCTTGAGTTGCTGCTCTCACTGCTTTTTGATAATGAACTATTATGTGGAACTGAAAATTAAATAAACCCTTTCCTCCCAGGTTGCATTTGGTCATTTTTTTTTTCAGCATAGCAATAGTGACCCTGACTAGGACGAATCCCAGCGTTCTCTCTCTCTCTCTCTCTCTCTCTCTCTCTCTCTCTCTCTCTCACACACACACACACACACACACACACACACACACACACACACACACACACACACTTTAGTGGAAGGGGAAAGGAGATAAGGCCACTTGACCAACACTATTCATGTTAATTAAAAGCATGTGCACAACTATGACAGTGTTTCATGATAAAGGAAATGTAATCTTGGCGCTGGAGTACTGTTCAGTGCTTAAGAACATTTGCTGCTCTTGCAGAAGACCCAGGATTGGCTCTCAGCACCCCATGTGACAGCTCACTCTTATTCCAGAGGATCAAATGCCCTCTTCTGGTCTTTGTGGGCTCCTGTACTAAAGTAGTTCACATAAACTCATGTAGGCTCACATACATACACATAAATAAATAATAAATAAATAAACCTTTTATAAAAATTATGTATATGCCAGAAAATTGGCAGAAAAATGCAAAGAAGAGCAGAAACTACCCGTGATCTTAGCAAGATCAGATAATCACTGTTTGACTATGGTATATTTTTGTGTCTAGACACATATATGCCTAAAAGACAACTGTAGCACAATTGTGATTCTTTCCCGTATACTCTTATATGTCCTCTTTGTCCTGCTTCTATATACCTTGAGAAACCAACACTGTAACAGAATTGTATCCTTTCCATTTCTTTAGGATGTTATTGTAACGGTTGTATTAGGTGTGCGTTAATTTACTTAGTTATTTCCCTATTGTTAGACCTGAAACAGTATCCAAGGGTCTGCTTTTAGAAACTGTGCTGTCATTAATACCCTTGTACAGACAATTTTCTTGTATAGCCACTTTTGACACCCAGTTAACAGCTAAAGGATGAACAAGTCATGAACTCTGGTACATGCCTGTAACCTAGCATTTTGGAGAAGGCAAGAAGTTCATGAGTTTGGGCCAAGTCTGGCCTACATGGTGACCTCTTGTCTTTAACAAGTGTGAAATTTAAAACAGTTTCTAGTGTCTGTTGCAAAACAGTACATTTACATTTTGCACTGCTTAAAACTTCCCCAGTCTTGTACAAAAATGCCTGATTCATCATATACTGTTGGCTACTAATAAAGGGTGGGAATTGGATAGTGGCTGAGTAGGAACCACTTACTTTTGATAGGACACAGGAACAAGTTCTGAAGCAAATGAACAAAATTGCCCTAACTGTATTCAATCCAGACACCCAAGGCCTGGTACACAGTACAACTCCACCATAAGCCCCCATCACAGTGAGTTCTGCCTTCCCATGACTCCCTTTGCCCACCACAGAAAAGCTTCCAGTGAAGGGAAGCTACCAAAAACTACAGAATTTGAAGGCATTGTCTAGCATTCCCTCTTCTGGAGGTCAACATCTAGAACAACATTGTCTTTTCCTTTTGTGGTTGGACCATGTTTCCTTCTTAGTGTTGGTAGGAGTGCATATAAATGTAGTGAGACCATTAAAGGGTTTGGAGGATGATTAACCTAAAAGCCAAGAGAAACCATTCCCTAGAGTGGAAGAGATGAGAAACATTATGGCCCAATGTTGAGGAGACGCAGATGTTTGTTTTCTGATGGGGTTAGAGAGACTACTCAGTGGTTGAGGTCACACAGTACTCTTGTGGAGGATGAAGCTCAGTTCTGAGTACCCATGGTGGCCTCGCAATCCACTGTAACTCCTGTTTCAGAGGAGCACGTCCTTGGCCACTGCAGTCACCAGCACAAATCCACATGCAGACATGCGTACACACATAATTATAAAATAAAAATAGCTGGGTGTGGTAGTGTACACCTTTAGTGCCAGCACTCAGGAGGCAAAGGCAGGCAGATCTCTGTGAATTCAAGGCCAACCTGGTCTCGTAGTAGTTCTAGGCCAGCCAAGACTATATTTAATAAGGCCTTGTCACAAAGATAAACAAATATAAACTCTTTAAAGTAAAAATAGGTGTATATACTTTTGTCTGCTTACATACACTCATGTGAGATCTTCCAAAAGTATTAATTTTCTTAATGTGATATATCTGCTCCATCTAGTCCCCTTATTCTACATCTAACCTCTGTGGTTCTATGCATTATAGTTTGATTATCATTGACTTAACAGCCAGTATCCACATATAAACGAATACATACCATATTTGGCTTGCAAGGTCTGGGATACTGTTATGGAGTTTGAGACCACTGGGAAAAGACCACCAGACTCAAGTTAGATTATAATTAAGCAAATCTACTAGGAATTCTAACAGGGCCACAGTCTGTAGCCCAAATCAGGGATGTGCTGCCCAGAGGCCGGTGACAGAAGGAAGGGCCTTTAAAAGTGAAAACCTCAAAATAGTCCTTGAGTGTCTGCATAAGCAGCTTACAGAAGCCAAATCAGCAGCCAGACATAGCATAGCAATCAGATGTCACAGCTGCACATTTGTGGGTTGGAGTCAGGGTTGCTGGGAACTTCCAGAAACTTGAGAACTTGAGTCAGAGACAAACAGCTCTTAGGTACCAAGATAGATGCCAAGCGCAAACTAGAGACATCACAGTGACTCATCCAGGATGACTTATCTCTAATTCTATCCATTTACCTGTGAATTCATGGCTCTCTCTCTCTCTCTCTCTCTCTCTCTCTCTCTCTCTCTCTCTCTGTCTCTCTCTCTGTCTCTCTCTCTGTCTCTCTCTCCCTCCCTCCCCCTCCCTCCCTTCCTTTTTGTTTTTTAAAATATTATTTATTTATATATATATGAACACTGTAGCTGTTTTCAGATGCAACCAGAAGAGGCCGTTAGATCACATTCCAGATGGTTGTGAGCCACCATGTGGTTGCTGGGATTTGAACTCAGGACCTCTGGAAGAGCAGCCAGTGCTCTTAACCACTGAGTCATCTCTCCAGCTCCCTTCCTTCCTTCCCTCCTTCCTTCCTTTCCTTCCTTCCTTCCTTCCTTCCCTCCTTCCTTCCTTTCCTTCCTTCCTTCCTTCCTTCCTTCCTTCCTTCCTTCCTTCCTTCCTTAATAGCTGAGTAATGCTCCATTGTATAAACATACCTCATTTCTTCTGTTGAGGGACATCTAGATTGTTTGTAATTCCTAACTATGAACAGAGCAGCAATGAGCATGTTTGAGCAAGCATCTCTGTGGTAAGACTAAATGTCCTCTGAGTGTCTGCAGAGTGATATAGTTGGATTCTGAGGTAGAGTGGATCCCATCTTCCTGAGGAACCACCATATTGATTTCCGCAGTGGCTGTACAAGTTCACACTCCCATCAGCAATGAATGAGTGCTTCCCTCATATCCTCACCAACATGAACTGTCACTTGTTTTCTTGATCTTAGCCATGCTGATAGGTGCAAGATCAAAGTTGTTTCGATCTGCATTTCCCTGACGACTAAGGATGTCGAACATTTCTTTGTTTCTTAGCAACTCGAGTTTCTTCTGTTGAGAATTCTCTGTTAAGAACTTCTCCCTGTTTTTTAATTGGGTTTTTCGTTTTCTTGGTATCTAGTTTCTTGAGTTCTTTATATATTTTGGGTGTGGAGTTGGCACAAATTCTTTCCCATTCTGTGGGCTGCCATTTTGTCCTATCGACAGTGTCCTTTGCCTTGCAGAAGCTTCTCAGTTTCATGAGGTCCTATTTACTAATTGTTGATTTTCGTGCCTGCGTGAATGGTTTTCTTTTCAGAGTCTTTTTTTTCTAACGTGTTCAAGGCTATTCCCCAATTTCTCCTCTATCAGTTCATTGTATCTGGTTTCATGTTGAGGTGTTTAAACTATTTGGAGTTGAGTTTTGTGCAGGGTGATAAGTATGGATCTATTTGGATTCTTCTACCCATAGTCATCCAGTTTGACCAGCACCATTTGTTGAAGATGCTGGGTTTTCCAGTGTATATTTATGGCTTCCTTATTTAAAAAAAAATCAGGTATTCATAAGTATGCAGACTCATGTCTTGGTCTTGAATTCAGTCCCATTTATCACTGTGACTATTGTTGTGGCAACATCATGCTATTTTTATTATGACAGTTTTGTAGTGCAACTTGAAATCAGTGATATCTCCTGCAGTTCTTTTATTATTTAGCAGGTTTTAGTTATCCTGGGCTTTTTGTGTCCATATGAGGCTGAAAACTATCCTTTTAAGGTCTGTGAAAAATTGTGTTGGGGTTTTGATGGGGATTGCATTGAACCTGTAGATTTTTTTCTTTGAACCTGTAGGTATTTTTACTATATCATTCCTACTTATTGATAAGCATGGGAGAGTTTTCTATCTTCTGACAACTCCAGTTTCGTTCTTCAGTGAATTTAAGTTTTTATTATATAAGTCTTTCACTTGGTTAGCGTTATCCCAAGATATTTTGTTATAAGAAGCTATTGTGAAGTATGTTCTTCCTCTGATTTCTTTCTTAGTCTGTTTGTCATTTGTATCTAGGAAGGTTACTGAGTTTTGTGAGTTAATTTTATATCCAGATACTTTGTTGAAAGTGTTTATCAGCTATAGGAGTTTTCCAGTGGAATTTTTAGAGATATTTATATTTACTGTCTTATCATCTACAAATAAAGATACTTTGACTTTTTCCTTTCCAACTTGTATCCCTTTGGTCTCCTTCACTAGTCTTATTGCTCTAGCTAAGACTTCAAGTGTTTGAAAGGGCGTCAAGGGCTGGGAGAGATGGCTAAGAAGTTAGGAGCATTGGATGCCTTTCCAAAGGGTCTTGAGTTCAATTCCCAGCAACCACATGGTGCCTCATAATCATCTATAATGAGATCTGGTGCCCTCATCTGGTATACAAGCATACATACAGACAGAACATTATATACATAATAAATCTTAAAAAAAAAAAAGACTTCAAGTACTATTCTGAATAGGTATAGAGAGAGTGGATAACCTTGTCTTGTTTCTGATTTTAGTGAAATTGCTTTGAGTTTTTCTCTATTTAAGTTGATATTGACTATGGGCTTGCCATAAACTGTATATATTATGTTGAGGTATATCTCTTGTATCCCTATATCTCTAGGACTTATATTGTTAAGGGGTATTGGACTCTGTCAAAGGCCTTTTCTGCAATTAATGAGATGATCATGTGGTTTCTGTCTTTCATTTGGTCTTTAATGTGGATTATATTTATCAATTTATGTATGTTGAACCATCCATGTGTCTCTGGGATGATGTCTAGTTGATCAGGAGAGATAGTAGATGATTTTTTTGATGTGCTCTTGGATTCTGTTTGCAAGTGTTTTATTGAGAAATTTTGTTTCTATGTTCCTATTTGAAGTTGATTTGTAATTCTCCTTGTTGAGTCTTTGACAGGGTTTGGGCATTGGGATACTTCATAAAACAAATTGGGCAATGTTCCTTCTGTCTCTATTTTGTGGAATAATTTGAAGAGTATTGGTGTTAATTTTTGAACTTCTCATAGAAATTTGCACATCTGGCCTCGGCGTTTCTTTGGTTGGGAGACTTTTACTGACTGATTCTATTTCACTAGAGGTTATAGGTTTATTTAAATTGCTTATCTGATATTGATTAAACTTTGGTAAGTGGTAAAACTGTTCATTTCTTTTAGATTTTTCCAATTTGGTGGAGATCAGGTTCTTAAAGTATGCCCTTATGATTATCTGGATTGTCAGTGTCTGTTTTTATGTCTCCCTTTTCATTTCCAACTTTGCTAATTTAAATCTCCTCTCTTCCTCTTTTAGTTAATGTGGATAAGGGCTTCCCAATCTTACCGATTTTCTCAAAGAATCAATTCTTTGTTTCACTGGTTGTATTGGTTTTCTTTGTTTGTTTCTGTTTTATCTATATCAGTCCTCAGTTTGATTATTGCTTGCCATCCACTCTTCTTTTTTTTTTTTTTTTTTTATTTTCGGAGCTGGGGACCGAACCCAGGGCCTTGTGCTTGCTAGGCAAGTGCTCTACCACTGAGCTAAATCCTCAACCCAGCCATCCACTCTCCTTTTCGTTCTACACCTTTCAGGTGTGCTGTTAAGTTACTAGTGTGAGATCTCTCCGACATTTTTATATATTCTTAGTGCTATGAACTTTCCTCTGTGTCTCATAACTTTGGGTATGTTGTATATTCACTTTCACTCACTCCTAGAAAGTCTCATTCCTTTCTGAATTTTCATCCTGACCTGTTTTTAATTCTTTGGTGAGTTGTTTAGTTTCTGTGAGTTGGTAAGTTTGCTGTTGTTATTAACATTCAGCTGTAAGCTGTGGTGATCAGATAGGGTGCGCAGTGTTATTTCAACTTTCTTGTGTCTGTTGAGACTTGATTTGTGTTGGCATGTGCATTAATTTGGGAGAAAGTTCTGCGAACAGCTGAGAAGAGGGTATATTCTTTTGTGTTTGGGTGACATGTTCTGTAAATAACTGTCAGGTCCATTTGGTTTATAACATCAGTTAGCTCCAGAATTTCTCTGCTCAGTTTTTGCATGGATGAGCTGTCTGTCTATTGGCAAGAGTGGGATATTAAAGTGTTCTGCTATTGTGTGTGAAGGTCAACATGTGATTTAAGCTATAGCATTGATTTTTGGTTTTTTTTTGCTTTTTCAACCTCAGGTGCCCTTGTGTTTGGTGCATAGATAGTAAAAATTGCAATTCTTTCTTGGTGGATTTTTCCTTTAATAAGTTGTGCAGTGTCTTTCTTTATCTCTTCTTTTTTTTAAAAAGATTTATTTATTCATTTATTATATATAAGTACACTGTAGCTGTCTTCAGATACATCGGAAGAGGGAATCGGATCTCTTTACAGATGGTTGTGAGCCACCATGTGGTTGCTGGGAATTAAACTCAGGACCTCTGGAAGAGCAGTCGGGTGCTCTTAACCGCTGAGCCATCTCTCCAGCCCCTCTTTATCTCTTCTGATTAGTTTTGGTTTGAAGTTTGTTTTGTCAGATATTTAAATGGCTACACCGGCTTGTTTCTTAGGTCCATTTGGTTGAAATAACCTTTTCCGTTTTTTTACCCTGAGGTGATGTCTGTGTTTTGGATGCAGAAGGAGGGGTCCTGTCTTCTAATCTGTTCTCTTAGTCTATGCCTTTTTATTGGGGAGTTGAGACCATTGATGCTCTTGGCTATTAATTAGCAGTGTTTATTGATTTTTGTTATTTTGTATTTTGTTGTGTTGTTGTGGTGGTGGTGGTGTGTGTGTGTTTCCCCTTTTTTGATTTGTTGGTCTGGGAATATTTAGTTCCTGCATTTTGGGGGACTGTGGTTAACCTCTTCTTGTGTCTTCTGTAGGGCTGGATTTGTAGATAGATCTTAACTTTGGAATGTCTTATTTTCTGCATCTATTGTGATTGAAAATTTTGCTGGATATAGTAGTCTTGTTTAGACTTGTTTAGCATCTATGGTCTCTTAGAGTCTGTAGAATACCTGTCTAGGCCCTTCTGGCTTTTAGAGTCTTTATTGAGAAGTCAAGTATTATTTTAATAGGTCTGTCTTTATGTGTTATTTTTCTGTTTCCCTTGCAACTTTAATATCTTTCTTTGTTCCGTATGCTTAGTATTTTGATTACAATCTATTTGCTGTTCTGTATGCTTCTTGTACCTTTATAGGCATGTCCTTCTTTAGGTTGGGAGATTTTTCTTCTATGGTTTTGTTAAAAAATATTTTCTGAGCTTTTGAACTGGGATTCTTCTCCTATTTCTGTTATTCTTGGGTTTGGTCTTTTCATAGGGTCCCAGATGTTTGGATGTTTGCCAGGATATTTTTTTTAGACCTAACATTTTCTTTTAGTGGGGTATTCATTTCTTTCTATTGTGTCTTTAATGCCTGAGAGTCTCTCTTCCATCTCTTGTATTCTGTTGGTGAAGCTTGCCTCTGAGGTTCCTGTTTGAATCCCTAAGGTTTTCACTTCCAGATTGTCACCTCAGTTTGGGTCTTCTTCATTGATTCCATTTCTCCTTTCAGGTCTTGAACTGTTCTTAACCATTTCTGTCCTCTGTTTGTGTCCCATAGATTTCTTTAAGGGATTTATCCATTTCCTCTTTAAGGACCTTTATCATTTTCACAAATAGTCTTTTAAGGTTCTTTTCTTGGGCTTCAACTATGTTGCCATTCTCAGAGCCCGCTATGGCAGAGCTGTTGGCCTCTGGTGGAGACATCGTCCTGATAGTTTTGATCGTGTTTTTACATTGGCATCTGGGCATCTGGGTTTGGGGAGATTATAATTCTAGGTGCTGATATCTGATCTTGTCTTTGTTGGACGTGTTTTTTGTTCCCTCTCTTGTTTCTGTTGCCCTGTCTAGTTCTTAAAGCACGGTGGCTGTGTGTTGCCTGATAGGAAATTCTTCTGGGATCTTGATTGGTATGGCCACTGAAGGTTCTGGGTAAAATGTGTTTCTATGTGTTGGGAGCTGACACATAGGAGTGGGATGGGCTAAGAGGTGGCTAAGGGTTCCATAGAAGGGAGGAAAGCTGTGTCCCACCAGGATCTGTTTGGTCTCCCAGGAATGGGGACAGAGAGGAAGGAAAGGCAGGTGGTCTGTTCAAGAGCTGAGGATGAGGATAGGGGGTTGGATTTGGGGGAGTAGAGGGAGGGGTGAACAGCTACAGGTAGACTATCTGCTTCTGTGGCTGGAGTCCTTTGATCATGATTAAAGTTGGAGGGTAGGGGTGAAGTGCTGGTCAAGAGCCCTGGGTGTAGTGGCACACATCTTTAATCCCAGCACTCAGAAGGCAGAGGCAGAGGCAGAGGCAGAGGCAGATGGATCTCTGTGAATTCAAGCTTGGTCTACAAAGAGAGATCCAGGATAGCCAGGGCTTCACAAAGAAACCCTATCTATAAAAGACAATACAAAACAAAACCCCTCTGATCTCCCAGGCTGGGTTTGGTGTTGTATTGTGTGGTGATCCGGCGGGGCTGACTTTGAAGAACTCCTATGTCCACTTCTTTAAGGCTTTCTTCTTGGGCTGCTGGAATGCCCCAGAGTAGAGTTTTCCAGTCTCCAGCCTGAAGAACAGAGGGGTTCAGATTCTCTGCACCCAGCATTCCAATGACACCTGGGCACATGCCTTCAGTATGGTGTCTCAGTTCTGGATGCCCAAGGCTCTGCCAGTCCGGTGCATCTTCTTCTCAGAAGAAAATCCCACAGGCCCTGCTGGTTATGGGAAAGATGGACTGTTTCCTGGTGGTTTAAGAGTTAGGGAAGAGACCTAGGAAATGAATTGTGCTTTGATTGGTCTTTCCTTTAGCCCACGCTCTCACAGTTCCTGAGGCATTAGGGTTGCCAGTTTCTGTACTTTCTGACAACAGTGTGATGTGAATCAACCTGACTCTAGGTTTCCTTTCTGTCAGTTGGAGACAGCTTTTTGCTCAGGGCGGCTAAGTCAGTAACTGTGTGCCTGCCAGCCATCCTGCCTCAAAGGTCCTGTTGCTCTTGGCCCTTCCTGTCCCCTCCATCCTTGCAGAGTTATCCATCGACTCTAAAGTCTTCTTAATGATGTTTTAATAGGGTTTTGGGAGAGAGTGAAATTAGAGGTATGAATTCAGTCACCATCTTAACCGAGAGACCTAACTTCCCCCTTTTCAATATCTTTGTGAAAATATCATTCTTGGGAATAACCCTGCTTGGTCATGGAAGATTGCAGCTTTAATGTACTGGGATATGTTTATTTCTTTTCACTTAGAAGTCTTTAAGAGAACATGATTAGCAAGAAATGAGGCTTTCTAAGAGGGAGATTTAAAGAGAATGTCTCCAGTGGGGTAGCTTTTATTAAGCATATGAGAAAAACAGTGTCTGAATCCTAGCATGCTGCCTGTAAGCAGCCCCTAATGGCCTGAGGAAGGGACAGAGTAGTGACTTCCTTTAGAGACAGCCAGGGCAGGTCTTTCCTAGTGTTGTGTTTGGAGATTCAGGATAAATCCCAGACTCTCACAGTCATTGACTGACTGTGAGAGCTTAGTGGAAGACTGGATTTGATCTTGTATTTATTGACCCCATGAGTTCTGTGATCAGAAAATGAGTCTCGGATGCCTTTCTGAATTACAACACATTGCATGCTCTTCCTCTGGAGTAGGACTAGATCATTTTTGTCTGTCTGTCTGTCTGTCTGTCTGTCTATTGGGGCTGGTTTTCATGTAGCTTGAGCTGGCCTCAAAATCCCCCTGTGGCCAGTCAAGGATAGCCTTGGATTTGGATCCTTTTGCCTTTATTGCCCAAAGGGTGATGCTAGGTTTTTGTCCTAAGACCCAGCAGAGTGGGCAAGTCTTTTGCAGTTTGGTCTGTCTGCCTTCCTGTCTGTCTGTCTGATTGGTTGGTTGGGGTTTTGTTTATTGCTTGTTTGCGAGATTATCAACTTGTAGTCCTGACTGACCTCAAACTTTCAGTCTTTCAAGTGACAGAGTTAAAGGCATTTGCTATCCTCTCTCTCTCTCTCTCTCTCTCTCTCTCTCTCTCTCTCTCTCACCATTAAACACAGTATTTTTGAAGAAGGAAAGCAGGAATGGATTTAGACACTCCAGACAAACACACAAACTACACTTATTCAGTCAGTCAAGGATACAGCCTCTAGACAGTGCAGCGGGCTTAAGTGACTGCTCGGTACTCCGTACTCCGAGCTAGCAGTCCTGTGAGGCCATGCGCTTTCTTTGTTGCCATGCTCTTCTACCACGTCTTATTGGAGACATTGTGGTCCACCTCACACACCAGCTTGTCTCACAAGATATTCTCTCCCACAGATTTCTGAAGCTGAGTATTTTGGAGAGATTTTAGCAAAAAGAGATGTTATGAATGGGGATTGACACTTGGCAGTTGGCCTGCAAAGAAGCGTAGGAGGCCCTCCTCAGTGGTTGTATGTTTGCAAACCACCAGGTGGTGAAGAAGGCAAGCAGAGAGATTGAGTTCAAGTCTCTGACAAGCTGAGCAATCTTAAGCTATTTGGTAAGTTCTGGGGACTTACTTTTTCTATCTCTAAAATGGGAACATATTCATTCCCATTGTTGTAATGTAGATCTTTATCCCCGGCTTAACAGAGTGGATTTGATTGCCTGGGGTGCTATCCTATGCCAGACTACCGTTTTATGTGTGCATGTACTCGTGTGCATGTGAGTGTGCGTGCGTGTGTGTGTGTGTGTGTGTGTGTGTGTGTGTGCGTGCGTGCGTGCGTGCGTGTGTGGTGTGTGTGTGTGTGTGTGTGTGTGTGTGTGTGTGTGTGTGTGTGAGATTGCGCGCGCGCGCGCTCGAGCGCGCCCAGTGCCCTCGCCCGAGGGTGTTTCTCCGGAATGGCGTGCTTGTGGGTGTGTGCGCTGGGCCGTCCTCCGAGCCTGTGGCTGCCAGCGCCAGGCTGAGAACGAGGCACCGGCTCTCCCGCAGCTGATTGGCAGTGCTGGGTGAATGAGTGCGCTTGGGGCAGGAGCAGCGAGGCAGCCGCGGCTCGGCGCTGATGTGCGCGCCCGCCTGCCGGCCCGGGTAGGGGCGGACCGCGGGCGGCGGGCGGGCTGGGAGGAGGGAGAGGAGGGCGGACGCGGGAGGCGGCGGGGAGGGCTGTGAGAGCCGGGCAGCCGCGGGGCCGGGGCGCGGGCGCTGGGCCGGGGAGTCGGGCTCACAGCCAGGAGGCGGCGCCGTGGGGAGGGAGCGGAGAGCCGAACGCGAGCGCAGCCCGGCAGCCCGGCAGCCCGGCAGCCCGCCGCCTGCTGAGAGCGCTGCGGGTCGTAGACCTGGCTGGGGACAGACCGGCAGCTTCGGGTGGGCTAAGCTGTGATCGCCCAGCAAGCCAAAGGGAGTCGGGGGTTCTGAGCTCGAGTCCCAGCTTTGGGCGCAACGGAGAACAGGCTAGACTCGCCGAGCCTTGCCCAGCTGGGGCCCGCTGAGCCAGGGAGCCCCTTCTCCCAGGGGTTGGCCCGGGGGACTCGCCGGAGGGAGAGAAGCAGGTCCGTCGGTCCCGACTGGGGGAGCGGGAGTGTGGTGTGCGCACGCGCGTGTGCTTGTGTGCCTGCGAGGGGTGGGTGTGTAAGGGGTGTGAGGGGGGCATGATAGAAATGATGGTGTGTGGTGTATCTGTATAGTGTGTTAGGTGTTAAGGTTGTGTGTGTTGCTGACTGCATATGCAGAGAGAGAGAGAGAGAGAGAGAGAGAGAGAGAGAGAGACGTAGGAGGGAGAGGGGTACATCAGGGTGGAGTGTATACATGTGCAGGAGTGTGTGAAGGGTGCGTGGGTGAGTGTGTCACGGGTGCTAGGTGCGGCTGTGTGTGTGTGATGTAAGGGTAGTGGGTGCACGTATGTCCCTGGTTCATTCTCCCTTCCCCCACCAGATGTGTTCTGGGGAGGGGGGAATAGCCTTTCTGCAACTGCCCCTTACCAAGCTTACCCGCCTGACCTCCTTTCCCACGGAGAAAGAAAGGGTTAATCACTCCCTCCCTCAAAAACTCCTAGGGTCACAGGGAGGGTAGCAGTAGGCCAAGCCCCCAGAAAGACGGGAAAGGCTCCAGAGAGCCTCTGCTAGGCCAGGGACTCTGCTTCTCTGATATTAGCCAGCGTAGCCTTCCGGGTCAGATCACTCAGGCTTGTGTCCTGCCCTTCCTGAGGGCCTCGTGCTCTGGTAGTTTCTCTCAGGGACTGGAGGTGTGGATCAGGAGCCAACCGGGAGGGTCGACTTTTTTGCCACTGTCTTACTGAAACGATGCTTGTTATACAGTGGGTCTCAGTAGATATTTGAGAGAGGGGAGAAAAAGCTGGGTAGGGGTTGGGGAGGAGGGGGAGAATCTGCATCTGGGAGGCCACGTCGATTCCTTCTGTTCTGGTTGAGGAAGAGGCTACTGCTTGTTAGTCAGACATCCGTCCCCCTTGTGGGAAGGTTGGGTGCATGGTGGTGGTGGGGTGTGCAGGGAAGAGATTTGCACTGGAGCCTGCAGGAAGGGGCTGGTAAGAAGAGGTGCTGTGCCCCTTTCAAGCATAACATTTTGCTTGTGTTCCTGCACCTGCTTCTCTGTGATTAGAGCCTTTGCCTAGGGCATCTGATCCCCGGAAATGGAAGAAGGTGGTGGAGGCCTTGGCTCACAGGACTTCTCCTCCCTCTAGGACCCCTGAGCTCACAACGTGCTGACGAAGTGAGCCCCCTGCCTGCCCAGGCTGCTGAGCCAGGTGGGGCCATGGCAGGCCGTGGCTGCCTGGAGCTGGGGCTGTTCTGCTGGGTCCTGCTTGCTGTACCTGTGGGTCCACAGCCTGCTTCCTCTGTACCAGGTGCCCCTCTTACTACTCTGACCCCACCACCTCAGAGTGAGGCCTCTATGCTATCTCTCAACCTGGGACTAAACTTCAAATTCCATCTTCGGGGACCTGCTGCTGTCTGGGGAAGCCCTGTCACTGAGACCCATCCTCTCTCTCCTGGACTAGGCCAGGAGTCTGAGGAAGATCTGGAAGGTGATCTGAGGACCGATCCCCTTTGGGAACTGCTGGTGGGTTCCCCTGGGAACTACGTCCCAGAGTGGGGCTCTGCCGAAGGCAGCTTTACACCCTGGGCTTCCTCCCTGCCTCCTGAGTCCACATCCCCCCTCTCAGGGCCCACCAAGAGGCCCACTGCTCCCTCTCAACCTAGGATGAGCACTGTGACCTGGGCCACTGCTCTGACAGCTACGGCACCTCCAACCAGTGCTCCCAGGCCTCGGCAGAGTGAGCTTGAGCTGAAGTTCGATGTGGCTTTGAGAGCAGGTGCAGCCCCCACTCTCGGTCATCGGTCACTACCCCTGCTGCCCAGTCTGAGGGCCAGCCTGGCAGAGATTGCTGGGCGCTTGGGACCTTTTGGTAAGTAGCCACCCCATTTGAGGTGAATCTCTCTCTGCTGGGCATCGGTTGATGAATATACACTGTGCACTAGTAGGTGGGAGGCAACTTCAGCCCAGACTCCTTCTGCAGGGTTCTTCGGTACGACTCTGTCTCCACTCCGCAACTTCTCCAGCCAGAGTTACCAAGGCACAACAGCACAGCCAAGTTTTGCTTCTGAAGTGTCAGATTCTCCCGGTGAGTGCTGGCTTTATTATAACAAACATCTGCATGGGATCAGCTGAGCTAGTGGCCTGTGGTTCGACCATCATCACCTTTCTTGGCCTGAGGAATTGTCTGCATTGCTTTTTCCAGGCTCCGGGACAAGGGCTAGCATTCCTTGGCGAAGGGAGGGACAGGGGGGGGGGAGCAGACTCCTTGATATATTGACTCTGATTTGGTGCTTGTAATTTAGTTCATGGTGTACGTGTGGCTATTGTTCTTGGGGCTATGCTTTTCTTAAGACAAGCTCTGAGGAAGGATAGAATTTTCTCCAGCTGGTAGGATGATACTTGAGCCCCATGGGCTTCTTTTACAGGGCTCTTTGGTACCACTGGGTCCCTTCCCCCAGCCCTCCTGGAAAGGAAGTTCTCAAGCCCAAGCCCATTGGATTCAGTGGCTTCCCCCAGCTCTGCCTCAATCAAGATCACACCAGTGCAACATGGTAAGCATGCAAAGTCATTTGTATTTGACACACTGCATGCTGGGCACTCAGCAGTATCCTGGGACCTTTCTATGTCACTGTCCTCATAACCATACCACCTCTCCCTTCATCGTCACTGTGGGGAAATTATACATTATTGATCTAACGGGTATTGTCTGGGAAGGTACTACATGGAGTTAGGGAAGTGTTCTCTGAGTTGTCTGCTGCCATAGACAAAGTAGGACAGAAAGAGGTAAGTCAGAGCCAACCAGCGCAGGGGCTACTTCACGGTCCTTGCCACATCTCACCCCTCCCCCCTTCCATCCTGGGTGCCTGGTCTGCCTTCCTCCCTCCACTGCAGAGCCTTGGAGTTTTCTCCTCTGCTGTTTGATCTGTCATGACATGCTGTCAGACCTGGACAAGGTTGAGCCCTTCACAGAGAAGATATTAAAGAGAGGACCATGAACAGACAGATGTCACCCTTGTTCTAGGGAGCCTTTCAGAACATGCACCTAGACAGGTGGATGGTGCCAAGGAAGCATTCGACTTCTTTGAGCCTAAGTCTTCTCACTTATATAGGGTCTGTAATAGAACACTCTGTGTGTGTGTGTGTGTGTGTGTGTGTGTGTGTGTGTGTGTGTGTGTAACTCTAATGTCTCCAGGTAGTGTAGACTCTTGCTGGATACCAAGTAGAACTAGTAAACAGTAGCTCCTTAACTTTGCCTCTTGCTCACACTGAGCCTCGCATATACTTTCCCTCAGTCTTGTAGATACCCTGGCCTTGACCCCACCTGTTGATGGGAAAACAGAGTTCCTAGGGCGGAGGGCAGGGGTGCTCAAAGAGAAGCTTTGCTAAATGAGGCCATGGGAGCCATGGGTAGGGACTTCCAGTCCAGCTTTGTTCTACTAAAGACTTTCTGTGTCTGTGAAACAGCTAAGCCACCCCACTAAGCTCGCCCATGGATACTCTGGCTCTCCAGCCCCAACCCTGACAATGTGCTGTATTTTATAGCGTCCTTCAGCCATCACCGTAGTGTTCCCTCTGTGGTGTGCAAGAAATGGCCACTGCACTGTTAGTGTGTAGCAGCAGCAGCAGGATCTGCTGTGGGTGGGGGGCAGCTCTGTGCCTCAGGGGATAGATGCTGGCTGGCATTCTGTCAGCCTGGGTGACAGTGCTGGCCAGGCAGGTTTAATGAGTCTGGACAGTATCAGAGGCAGCCCAGCCCACAACCCCCCTCTCCCCACCTCCGCTTCACTGCTGGTTGCAGGAGTCCAATCTCTTCTTGCTGCTCCTCTTGCATGAACCCAGAAGTCTGGGTTTTAACCCTTGCTCGTGTGTGTGTGTGTGTGTGTGTGTGTGTGTGTGTGTGTGTGTGAGAGAGAGAGAGAGAGAGAGAGAGAGAGAGAGAGAGAGAGAGGAGATCAAACTTGTAACAAATATATTCTGTGTTGTTTTGTTTTAAGATAAGGTCGAATGTAGCTCAGGCCTGCCTCAAACTGGTTTTACAGCTGAGGCTGGCTTTGAACTCCTGATCCTTCTGCTTCTACCTCATAAGTGCCGGTATTTCAGGTGTGTCTCACCATACCAAGCATCCTAGGATATTTCTAACTCAAGTGTCGCGTTGTGTCATGATGTAGGGCTCCTTTGCAGTGGGTCCCCTTTTCCTGAGGACCTTGTATTTTCACACTGAAATTTTATAATGGGCTCTCTCCCATATCCAAGGACTTCAGGCCCATTGATGAGTCTTCATTGTTCTCCCTCTGCTCCCTGACCATACTGGCAAGTCTGGGCTAAGAATGGCCAATGCCTGGGCTATCTGGTTGTTAAATATTTCCAGTGTCACTGCTGCAGAGGATCAGTCCTCTACAGTGCTGGAGTTGGGGGCAGGGAGAAGGATGCTGCCAAACCATTAAATGGGCTGCAGCTTCCAGCATCCAGAGTTGATTCCTCAGCCCTTTGATCTGGGCAGCTGGTAGATAATCAGACCCGGCTTCTCCTGGACCTAGCTTATCGTGTCCCATCCCCCTCCTCAGCCAGCTCTGCCTCGACAATTACTCATGTTGACACCCCATCTTTTCTCTCACTCCTGAGGTCAAGGGCCACAAGGACAGACTGGAACCTCCCTGAAGGGATGGCCTGCTCACGGGATCCATCTCCTGGGGGATATAAGGAATACAGGGCTTTTAGGGAAAATGCAAAGCTATTTCTGAGGAAGCTACAAATGGAGAGACAAGAGATGAGGACAAGTGGCGCCCTCAGAGGCAGAAGCTAGGCTGTCTCCTACCTGTCTTCACACACACTTGGCCCAGTGGGGCTCTCTGGATAAACTCTGGTCCTTAGGAACACCATTCCAAATTGAGAAGTTCGTCTCTTATACTTGAGGTGTCTCTTGTGCTTTGCCTATTTTCTCTCCTGGATTTTATAACTGTGACATTCGCTCTATTGGCTATCGCGCTTGGGAACAGAGATGAGAAATGGGGCTTCATGTGGCCCATTAGTGAGAAGTGGGTGGACATGGTCTCTGAGAACACGTGCCTGTATGGTAAGCACAGAGAAGTGGCGGAGGAATCACAGGTGGGGACAGACATGGGCTTCTGGGCAGGAAAGGGCCAAAGGAAACCAAGGTAATCCAGTAACTGAGTAGCAGTAGGTTATACCAGGGCATTGAAGGGGGCCAGAAACTGAGAAGACGAGTGTATTAGTTTGATGCACTGACTTCAGGCCGGTGCCTCCTCTGACCATCAGAGCTAAATGGCCACTGGGGAGGAGGGTAGCACAGCACTAGGTCAGTGTCCTTCGAACAACTCAGACTGAGACAATAGACTGCTATCCACTCAGTGGGCTCACTGTTGTCTTTCTAAACAAGTTTAAGACGTGCTAAGGGATCTCCACACAGATCATAGACTTAAGTTGTTAAACCAAGCACTAATCTATGGGGCTGGAGACAAGACTCAGTGATTAAAAGCACACACCGCTCTTATAAAGGAGCCAGGTTGATTCCCAGAACCCATATTGGATAGTTCACAGCTGTCCATAACTCCAGCTCCAGGGGTTGCATCACCCTCTTCTGGCCTTTGTGGATACACACACTCAACCTGTAAATACCCAACACACACAACTACAAATAAAATAGATCTTTAAGAAAGAACTAATTTGAAGTCAGAACTGATCACACACAAACAAGACGATTGATTGCAGATAAACATTAGCCAGTTATGATACTGTCCAGAATTATATATTGAATGATTTTTTTTCTTTTCTTTTTTTTCCGGAGCTGGGGACCGAACCCAGGGCCTTGCGTTCGCTAGGCAAGCGCTCTACCACTGAGCTAAATCCCCAACCCCTTGAATGATTTTTTGACACACCTCATTTGCCTTCACGACTGTTCTGTGTAATAGGTATTCTTACCCAGTTCAGATTTCTGACGTAGTGGGAACCGAAGTTCATGCTGCCACTTGTAGCTGGCAGGGAGCTCTGCCCTTTTAAATTTCTGATTGCTACCCCCATGCCTTTCCTAAGTGTCCAATTCTTCTTACCTTCTGTCTCTTGAGCTGCCTGGGGCTTCACTATGTTTTCTTCTGTTAGGTTTTTGCTGTCTCCAGCACGAGGGAGAACAGCCAAACAGCCTGAGGTGGAAGATCCTCCATTATCCTGCTGGGGAATCGGTGGGGCATGGGCAGGCAACTGGAGCATGAGTAGTGTAACCATCAGAGGTCCTTACTCCTCAGCACACACCTGTCTCCTGTCCTCCCCAGCCCCCTGGCTGTCTCTAGACTTCATTACCACCTTTGCCCTTTGCTTCTGCCTTTTTTTTTTTTTTTTTTTTTTTTTTGCCTTTTTTTAGCTGTGGTTTGAAACTTCGAGGTGCAGGAAGAGATCAACTTCTAGCATATTCCTTTCTGCTTGGTCATAGAAGGGTCTCCAGTCTAACCTTTAGAACCAAGGGTTCTAAACTTCTTACCGCTACTAAGTTAGTAGATTAGAACCAAGGGGTTTTTTTTTTGTTTGTTTTGTTTTTTCTTTTTTTTCGGAGCTGGGGACCGAACCCAGGGCCTTGGGCTTGCTAGGCAAGTGCTCTACCACTGAGCTAAATCCCCAACCCCAGAACCAAGGGTTTTAATCCCTTCCAGTCTTCACTGACTTCCCTTTCCACAAGAGATGTGGGAGATGTTGGGGCACAGGATGAGGCCAGAGCCTCGGTTAGCACACCCCAGCATACCTGAGGGGTTCACTTATCTAGATAGCATGTTGCCCCACTATGATTTCCCCTAATTGTTCCTTTGCGGGGGGGAGGGAGTCCAAGTCTACTCTCTGAGACCCATCTCAATACTATTTTCTGTAAAATGGGAGTGAGGAAAAGGGACACCTATATCAAGAGCCTTATACTAGAAGGTGTGGATCCGGTGCTGTGGTAGAGCATGGAGGTCAGAGGAAAGAGTTTGAGCCTGGCATAACAGGTCATGTCTATAGTGTTAGCCTAGCACCTAGGAAGCCGAGACACAATGATTGTTGTGAGTGAAGAGGGCAACTTGGACTACATAAGAGGAGCCTGGACTACAAAGTGAGACCCTCTCTCATAAAACCAACAAAATAAACAACAAAAGAAAAACCCTAGACTAGTGGTTTTGTGGGTGAGTCATGATGGGGGAGCTACTGCTAATCATTGGCTTAGCACTGGGGTGTAGCCTGTAGGAAGGACACTTAATAAAATGTGTTCTCTTTGGAGTGCTAGGGCAGAGGACTCTGACCTCTTTTCCTGCTCTGTGTGTGCATGCTTATGTTCAATGCATGTTCTGTGATAGGGACAAGAGAGCACCGGAAAGGGACAGGTGTGCATGCATGTGTGCACGTGTGTTGGGAGAAGCGTATTAGTACTCGTGACAGGTTATTGTGGGAAAAGGATACAGATTGGTGCTCATTTGGGTCCTGGTACTTTGACTGTTTGTGACCTTGGATAAGTTCTTCTGCAGAACCTCAGTTTCTTCTTCTGGTTAAAAGGGGATTTCATTTATTCAGTGAAAATTACTCAGTGCCTCCCACATGCCACAAACCATTTAAGCATGGAGTTTCATATGTGTGCAAAGGAAACAAAAACTTTATTCTCGTATAACGTCTTTTCCGGTGCGGGAATTGGTCTGGAGGGGAGCATCCACACACTTCTTTCCAGCAGCTGTAAAGCCTTGTAACTTCTTAAGAAAACGTCTCCCCCAATCTAATAAAATCAAGGAGTGATTGAGGGTGTGTGTGGAATGAACAGTGGATGGGTGGGAGAAGAGTGGTTGCTGAAGGCTTCAGCCTGAAAGATGGGGTTCTGGGAGGAGAAGGGGAGAGAAGAAAAACCAGCTCATAGAAGAAATTCAGAGTACTAGCTGAGGGCACGGGGAGGGGGGGGGATGTTGCTAACGGCTCCAGCGAAACATTTTCTGTCCACAGACCCCACTGTCTCCACTTCTGACCCAGACGAACTCTCTCCGGCCAGCTTCGGGAGTCCTTCAGCACAGCCTGGATGTGAGCCAGGCTCTTGTAGTGAGCCTGAGTTGTCCGACGACTCGGGGCAGCCGCCTGCCTCCCCGCTGCCTCTCTTCTTCTTGACCCTGGAGGCCGACTGGGCAGAGGCTAGGGCTCGCTGGGGTCTGGCCTGGGAGGCCCATGTATATGGAGCAGGAGCGCTCTTCGGCCTGGTGGCCCTGCTGGCTCTGTTGTCTCTGGCCCTCTTGCCCTGGCGTTGCCCGCCCGGCGCCCCCTGCCTGGCGTTGCTGGATCTGCTGCTGCTGTCGGCGGGGACCACCCGGGCCTTCCCGCTCTTCTACGACGCCTACGGTCATCGCGATCGGCTGCCGGCCCTCGCCTGGCTGCTGCTGCAAGACCTTCCGCTGCCCTGCCTAGCCGCAGGTCTGGGGCTAGCTTGCCTGCTGCTGGCCCGGCCGCGCACTCCGAGGTGCCCCATCGGCTTGGCGGCGCTGCTGCTGCTGGGGTTGGGGCTGGCGGCAGCGGCCGCCCTGGGAAGCGCAGTGCACCGCCCGCTGCGGCCCCTGCGGCTCGCCTCCCGCGGGCTGCATGCCTTCCTCGCTGCCTTCCTGTCAGGGCTCCTGCTAGCGCTCTCCTGTTGGGGCGGCCGGCGGCGGAGGGCGGGGGCACCCTTGGGAGGATCTGGCTTTAAGGGTGCTACCCCTGTCCCACAAGTGCGCAGCCCCTTCGCCCCGCGGGAGTCCTGGAGGCGAGCGGCACGCACAGCTCCGGTGGCCGGGACCTTTGGGCTGCTGAGCGGAGCCCTACAGGGCTACGAGGTGCTTCACGCCCTTGGCTACGGCGGCCAAACAGGCTTGGAGGGGCCCTGGCCCTGGTGGGCTTTCCAGCTAGGTCTGCGTTTGGGAGAGGTAGGCGTCGCGCTCCCATTGGCGCTGCTTGGCCTCTACCCCGCGCTCTGTAGTCCACGTGTGCCGCGGCGCTGCTGGGCCAAGCTTTTCCGACTGTCTCCTGGACATGCTGCCCCGCTGCTGCCAGGAGGTTGGGTCCCCGGAATCCGGGACAAGGAGCCCCTGGGTAGCGCGATCGCGCGTGGGGATGCGGAGCTGCTGCAGCTCTGCGCCCTAGCAGGCCCAGGTCCTGATCTCCTTCTCCAAGGTGGCAGCTGCCCGGGCTTCGAAGGTGCCAGGGCCAACTCAACGCAGTCACCAGCCTCCTCCCCTAGCAGCGATTGCACGGTGGACTTCCGCCCGCCCTCGCCCATCAACCTGCGGCGCAGCATCGAGGAAGCCCTCTGTAGCGAGGCGCTGCTGGCTCCTGGCCTCTTTCAGGGCCCTGCCTTTGGGGACGCCCTGTCTGGGCTTGGTCTCTACCGCACCATCTCACTGGGGAACAAGACAGGGGCAGGACCCAGTGAGAAGTCCGAGAAGGTCCCTGGATCCCCAGCACCTCCAGAGCTTCCCTCTCCTGGCGCCTGGCCTCCCGGCAGCAGCGCATCATCGGGTTCTCTGTGTGGACTCTCACGGGACAGCTCATCCATGCTTCTGTGTTCCAGCCCCGACAGGCCCCCGCGCTGCCCGTTAGTCTGCGTCCTCAGTCCCCCGCGGCCCTCAGAAAGCAGCCCCAGCCTCCCAGCCTCAGGGTCCTACCAGGCCCTATCCCCACCCTCCCGCGACTCCCCGGAACATGCTTCTGAACTGCAGGCTGAGGAGGCATTGCTGCAAGAGCAATTCCTGGACGCCTGCCGACAGATTGATGAGCTGAGCATGGGCAGCGACACCATAGACCTGTGAAGGGGCGGCTATTTCACAGCCGAGAAGCTGTTTGCCCCCTTTTCTGGCATCTGATCTGCTCAAGACCTCCTCACTGTAATAATTCCCCAATTCTGCCTGGTTTAGATACCTCTCTCTGATTCTTTCCCATCCAGAGGCCCCTGGGTGGGTGGGTCAGCAACCAGGCTCTATGTATTGGGAATCAGTGCCAAGTTCTCTGGAGCCATGGAGTGCTGATGCCCCCAGCTACAATTTTAGGCTGGCAGGGTCCTACTTTCCTTGACCTCACCAGCAATAAAGCTCCAAGGTGCTCCACTCCTGACCACCATACCCCCTAGCCTGGTGCTGAGTGAGACAGCTATCCTAAAAAGACCTAGTTCCCTGTCTGGGCTCTGTACCCACCTCTGCCATTCATTGAACCAATCCCTAACGATGGATCTGTGGCCCAAGAAACCTTACAGCAACTGAGTGGGAAACGAGCGTTTTCAGAGTCAATGTATCAATAAAATATTTTCAGAGGAGAATGTTCTGACCTTCTTGGAAAAGCTTGAAAGTGGGGGCTACAACCTCAGCAGCTCCACAGAAGTAGAAATGGTCTGCCTCAGACTCCCAGGGACCTTCACACGAGAGTGAGGACTCTTCTGGTGCGTGAGTCCTGAGACAAGCACCTGAAGCTCCCCATCTGACAGCCTGGCGAATGTCTTTTCCTAGAGGAGACAGTCCTGAGAGGTGGGGGGACAGAGATTCTTTAGCACTTGGCAAAAATGCCTCTGTTCCTAGGAGCCCTGCCTCAGGTCTTGGGAGATCGCTTCCTAGGAGTTAGTTAATAAAGATCTTCATGGAAATGTGGACACACGTGGTAAAGGGCCCGATTCCTTCAGTTAGGCCATCCGACAACCTGTGTGCCAAGTTCCCACAAGAATCTACAAAGAGGAAGCTGTCTTTTCTCATCAACAGGGAGTCTTGGAGGCTGGTCTTACAAGGATTTCATCCCCCTTCTCCACAGAGCTCTCATCTCTGATCCTCAGTAGAGAACACCTGTCTTCACTGCCCACCTCTTGCCCCAGCCCCAGTCCCAGCTTAGTTCTCTAAGAGAGATCACATTGCAGGGATCCATTAGCACACGGAACCACCAGCTACAGAGTATTTGTCCCTTTCCGGAAGCAGTTAGCCTCTGGTTATATATACTCTGTATATACTCTGCATTTGTCATCTGGCTAAAATGTAATGGTTACGGTGGCAGGGTCTTGGATCGGGAAAATGAAAAACCGGCAGTGTTTGGCAGATGTCCTGCATATCACAGAGAGACCTGGAGAGACATGCACATCAGGCTCAAAGTGGGAAAAAAAAAAACAAACACCCAGGAAGCTTAGTTATTTCTCTCTCTCTCTCTCTCTCTCTCTCTCTCTCTCACTCTCTCTCTCTCTCACACACACACACACACACACACAGTTACATATGCACCAAACTTGGATCACCAGCTAATGGGGTTTGGAGAAAGGAGCCAAGAGGGATGCAGAAAGGGAGGCGAGGAGGGGCTGAGGCCCTTGTTCCCTGCAAACGAAGATCTATCTTGACTGAGGATGGCATTCAGGTCCTCAAGACCTCAGAGGGAGGAAGGAAGCCAGGAATGTCTAAGGGAGGGTAAGAGTCCTGGTGGAGAAGAGAAATGTGAGGTGAGACTGAGGGATGAACCTGGAGTGGTCCTGACCATGTCTCCTCCATCACCTGGCTCAGTGTGGCTCTGAAATTCTTGCTGCATCCTCACTCTGGGCTGAGGCCCAGAGAACTGCCAGCTTCCTAATTACAGGCATTTCTCACTGGTGTCATAGTGGCTGCAGTGGGCCCAGCATTGGCACTGCACTGTGTCATGCAAGGAATGCTTGCTGCTCTGGGAAATTGTTCTCCTTTTTACCCCATTTCCCCTTCCAGCAGCTTCTCCTCTGCTTCTGCTTGCACCTCGATCCTCTGTCATCCCTTCCTCATGCTCATCCTCTTCAGCTGCTCTGTCTTGCACAGTCTCCTCACTGAATCTGATTGGCTTCAAGCACTCCGCTCCCCTGAGCACAGCAGTCCAAATCTGGAGCTTCCCCAGTTCAGTCTGTCTCTGCTCGTCTCTCACAGACACTCGTTTTCCTGTCTGAAAGCTCTGAATGCAGCTGACGAGGAAGGAGGCCAAAGGAACATTTCTCAGAGCTCGCCAGATCCGACACTTTGTTGATTTTCCCTCATAAGAATTACTCCCAGGGCTAGAGAGGTGTTTCAGCAGTTAAAAACTTTTTTCTTTTTTTTAAATTTCAGAGATCTTGAATTTCTGACACACACACTGGACTGATCACGATCACCATTAACTTGAGACCAAGGTGATCTGATGATCTCTTTTGTCCTTCATGGACACCTCTCTTATGCACACATAGCCCTACAAATAAAAATGAAAATAGGGCTGGAGAGATGGCTCAGCGGTTGAGAACACTGTCTGCTCTTCCCAAGGTCCTGAGTTCAATTCCCAGCAACCACATGATGGCTCACAATCATCTATAATGGCATCTGATGCCCTCTTCTGGTGTGTCTGAAGACAGCTACAGTGTACTCATACATGAAATAGCTCTTTTACACACAAATAAGCCACGACGTCAGTTAGCCCACATTCTGTCTTGTGCCTTATCTCTTACCCAAAGCAGGCTTCTCAGAAGGAATAGATCCTAATGCATACATCCTACAGTTTCAATATTGATACTGAGGGGGGGTGGTCTGAGAGATAAACTTCCATTCATTCATGAATTTATCCACTCTCTTAAAAATATTTGTTGAATGCTCAAAATATATCAGGTGATGAGAATAAAAATGCAGACCACGAATATGTGATCATTTGGGACTTGCAGAGGAAAGGCAAGCACTAATAGAAGTCATTATAGCACAAGCAATTCTTACATTTGTGAGAAGTGGGGAGAAGAAGAACTATCTCATCTTATAGAAGCCTGGGCTTATGAGGAGAGTGAGGAGTGGAGTCAGAGGGATGGGGCCTGAGAAAGCCTGGCTAAGAACATCCCAGGCTTCTCTTCCTTCCTTTCCAGGCTTCAGCACAGTGATGGATGAAGGATAGGTCTGCAGTTTATTTCCCTTGGAAGCCACCTTGCAGGGTTCCATGACTACTGCTGTTTAATAAAGAACACTGCATGTGTCCTGAGTAGATGGATGAGCAAATATTCTTGGCAGAAGAACCATATGCCCGTCCTGATATGCATGGATAGAAGGGGACGAGGCAGGAAACAGATGGGGGATCCAGGTCTGAATAAAGGGAAAGATGGAAAGGCTTGGTTTTTCTGTGTATTCTGACGGACACAGAACCCTGACTATGGGTATTTGCTGCCCCCTAATGGACATTGGGAAACAGTTTAGTTTTTGTCTTTTAAGGAAAAATTGGATTTAGGGTATTTAGAACGTTTGTTGTTGTTGTTGTTGTTGTTGTTGTTGTTTTGTTTTTGTTTTGTTTTGTTTTGTTTTTGAGGGGAGAGGAGGATTACAAATGAATATTAAATTCTTTCCCCTTTATCTACCTTAGCTATGACTAGTCCCCAATATAGGTTAGTATTTGAGGATAGAATTTGATTTTTAAGGAGGAGGATGTGGAATTCCAACCAATTTTGTTTAAAAGATGCTATTTCTGCCCGCTTTACTTTTTAATGTAAGATAGGATGGACTTTGTGGTAGCCTTGGCAATCTATTTTGTATTTCAGTGCTTTTTCTTCTGATTTATCTATTTAAAATATAACTGTGGTAGTTTTTTTCCCCAAAAGCACACATTACTTATTTGAAACCTGTTATGACTTTATAAATTTCATGCTTAGTGCACCCCCTCCAGCCATTACAATCAAGTCATCCATCTACCCACCCATCCATCCATCCATTCATATATTCAATATATTGACTATGGATGGCTCTTGAAATGTTCACTGTACCTTTCACCCTATGAGGTGTTTGATACCTACCAAACTGTTGAAATTTAAAAGTAAAGACTTTAAAAGCGTCTCAAGTACTTTTTGCAGCTAGGCACTTTGCAAGAATAGCAGTTTTCCGTGTACGACAGACAGTGAGCCAGCCCACTGAGTGTCAAACACTGAGGATGGCCTTGAGTCTATCTGATAAATAGACACGAATGAAGATCTTCTGTCTCTAGGCAGCAGTGCGATCTAGTTCTGTGCATATAAGCTGGGTGGTATGTTTGGCTTGGGTGTGCTCTGATGTGATCTTGCAGAGATGTAAGATTTTAAAAATAATGTCTGTCTCTCACTCCACACTCTATTTACATCAAGGCAGGAACCCTGTCTTTTTTTTCGGCAACTAATTTTACCTCTAAAATATAGTAGGAGCTCAATAAATAAGAATTGAAAATATGGTTTCATACGTAGAATTTGTTATTTGGGGGATTTTAGTAGATACAATTTGTCTCTAAGACCAGGTGACATTTTGTCTCATGTTTTCTGAGGACATGTGAATTGTTCAAAGTATGTATGTTACATACTTGTGTCTATGACGTTTTGGGTGTTTTTTCCCCCCGCATGATCTGCGGCAACTCTTCAGAAAACACTTATTGAACACCCACTCTATGTCAGATGAGGGCAGGCTTAGGGGGAAAATGACTTCTGCCTGCTTTGGTGAATTTGGGGTCGAGTTCCTAAATGAAAGATTTTAAGAGAGGGTAAAGTGTTGATGTCAAGTTTTCCCCAGTGGCGGGGGGCGGTGCTGGGACTGCACAAAGACCGTCGCTGAAGAAGCTCCGCCCCCAGGACGTCATTTTTCTTTTTCTTTCCGGAACTTTTCCTTGCAGTTTGCGTTTCCTCCCGGACTCTTTTGAGCAACGAGTACTTCCTGAATTTCGCGGCACGGGCTTCCTGCCAGAGCTCAACCCAGCGGTCGCTCGCGCCGGTGCTGGTTGCGCGTGGTCTCACACGCTTGTTTCTCGGTCTCATGGCCGGTCTGACTCTATTCGTGGGCCGTCTCCCGCCCTCCGCTCGCAGTGACCAGCTGGAAGAGCTGTTCAGTCAGGTGGGTCCGGTGAAACAGTGCTTCGTGGTGACAGAGAAAGGTAAGGAAAGAGGTCGTGTGCTCCTGGGAGCTGGAACTGGTCGAATTTCAGGGAGCTATATATTTACGATCTGTTTGTTTTGAGGCAAGGTTTTCACTCTGTAGTCCAAACTGGCCTCGAATTCGCTACCGGTAGCCCTTATGCTTCTTCCTCCTGAATCCTTCTGATTAATGATGTGAGCCATCCCAGCTAGTTCTTTGCTCTCTCCAAAAGTACGGGACTGGGAACTAAGATTCTTTTCTAAACTGATTCAGTTTAGCTGTAGATTGGCCAATAAGATTGATTTATGAAAGGCAAAACACTTAACGTTTCTATTGCGTTTTCCCCTTTATTACGCGTGCTCAAAAGTTCAAACTCGAGCCCATTAGCCGGGCGTAATGGTAGTAATCTCAGCATTTGGGAAGGCTGTGGCAGGAGGATTACTGGGAATTCGAGGACAGCCTGGTCTATATAATGGCAAGTTTAGGACAGCTTGGATTACACAGCGAGACCCTACCTCAAACAAATAACCCAAAGTAACATTTAATAAAGCACCAGTAGGGCTTATTGAGAGTCCGGAACGGTGTTTAGTTTAACATAGGCTAACTTATTTAATGTTCTCAACAGTCTTATAGGACAAAGAGCCTTAATCCCATTTTTAAAATAAAGGAATATAAGCTTTAAAGACGCCTAATGGTTTGAAGTTGGTATGGCAAGTGAGTGGGACTCAATTTGATTAGCACATTAGCACATGTCTCGCATTCGTCTGTTTATTTGGCAAATACTTCCAGATGCAAAGTCTGTTTCAGAACATTGCTGGGTGTCCTGGGGACACAACGGATGTGTGACAGTAAATCACTGACTCAGATTTTGTTCTCACATACGTAAGGCTTGAAAGACAGCCAATAAATAACCAAATTATATGTTGATAATGGTGATGAATGCTAAGGAGAAAAGTCAAAAGGGGGATTGTGTGTGTGTGTGTATAGGTAGATAGGGTGGCTAGGGAAGACCTGTTTGAGGAGAGTGAACTTAGAATTAGGAGATAAAATGGTCTGAGTTCAGGAAGCAGCAGCCTAGAGGATATTAAAGCAGGTATGTGCTTGTTGTATGAGAAGAAGGCCAGGGTGGTGAATGAAGGTGTGGCAGGATGTTCCATCATACCCGTGAATCCCCCGATTGTGTTGTTTATTAGAAAATCCTACTTCTAGTTGTGTGGCTCAGTTTTAGCACACACCTTTAATCCCACACAGCAACGGTTAGTTTGTAGAGGAAAGTGCCTGTGTTTGAAAGTAATGTCTGAGAGACAGATAAAATGACACATCAGAGAAAGATTTGACAGACGAATAGAAAACACCCAACTCTCACAAGAACAGGGACAAAAGAGATCCCAGGAGCCATCCCACCTGATGCACAGAAAAAAACACCCCCAGGTTGTTCCCATCCCTTTGCACACACGTAAGTAAATAAATGTTACAACACTGACATGCCAGGAGTGGTGGTATCTGACTATAGTCCCAGCAGGGTAGGTGGAGGCAGGAGGATTAGGAACTTGAGGCCAACTTGGGTTATATAAGACCCTGTCTCAAAAAACAAAGCCAGAAAGAAACATTAATGTCCTTTTTTCCTGGTGCCATTGCTAAGTTTCTGAGAGGCAGAGTTCAGGTCCATTTAAGATTCTGCTTCACCCATAACCCACCACCATAGCCAAGGAAGGCATTGCTGCTGGAGGTGTAATGGACATTAATGCTGCTTTACAAATGGTGCCAAAGACCACCCTCATTTACTGTGGCGTACCATGTTGAATTGGAGAAGTTGCCAAAGCCTTAAGACCAGTGCCAAGCCCATCTCTGTGGAATGTAAGTTTTGTGTACCCTTACCTTAAACCTGATGTTCTTGGTCTAAATCCTTACAATCTCTTATACTCCTTTTAAGAAAAATTATGAGCTTCCTCTCCAGTCAAGTGAGGTGTACTAGAAACGAGTGTACTGTGGTAGAGGAGAGGTGGGGATGGAGTTGAGGTGGCCTGGTCTAGAATGGGATTGGCATGGCACTTCTTATGATTGTGAGGGTTCTGAATGTGTGTGGCAGTTCTTTGTGGAGACAGTTATTGTATGCCTTTATTTGGGCATGAAACTCACAGTGGAACAGCTTTGTTTTTATCGTACTTATCAAGAAGAGGTCTTGATTTTTTTATTTTCTGAAAGATGAGTGATAGGTTTTTGTGAAAGTTCTAAGAGAAAAGAAACCAATCTTCATGTCACCGTTTGTTCTCTGGTGCTGTGTGTCAGCCATGCAACCAGTTTATACAAACGACTATTCTGTATTATAGCACATGTCCTCTGGGGAGATTTAAGTGTATTTGAAAGGGAAGCAGAGCCTAAGAGTTGTTTCTTCTGCAGGTCATGGGCAGTCATCGCCATTGGGGTGTGTGTGTGTGTGTGTGTGTGTGTGTGTGTGTGTGTGTGTGTGTGTGTGTGTGTGTGTAAGAAATTATAGTTTTATTATTAATTCCCCTCCCCAAACAAAGGGCCATGGTGAATAATTATTTATCTTTTAGGTTCTGTTATTCTTTGTGGAGTCTCATAAAAGGCCATGAGGCTGGCAAGGAGAAATTAACTTAGTTCTTTAAAAAATTAACTTCTTGGGCTCAGCAGTTAAGAACACTGACTGCTCTTCCAGAGATCCCAAGTTCAATTCCCAGCAACCACATGGTGGTTCCCAACCATCTGTAATGGGATTTGATACCCTCTTGTGGTATGTCTGAAGACAGTGACAGTGTACTCACATACATGAAATAAGTAAGTCTTAAAACAATTAATATCTTAATTTTATGGGCATGAGTATTTTGCCTGTGCATCATGTGTGTCTAGTGCTCTGATGCCTTGCTGACCTTGGAGACCAGAAGAGGTCCTCTGGGACTGGAGTTACAGATAGTTGTAGGCCAACATGTTGGTGCTGGGAATAGAACCCCAGTCCTGTGAAACAGGAGTCAGTACTCTTAACCACTGAACCATCTGTCCAATGTTAGGCTTAGTTTTGACACTATTTTGACACTCATTTATTCTTCTCTATCTCAAATTATTTTTTGGAACGAAGGGATGGTCATACTTGTTTTACCTAGCTTGGTGTGTTCTGCAGCTAAAAGGAGGCCAGGGATTTATACCTTTTTTGGAAATATGTAATTTGGTACTTAAAATGTCAAGGTGTTGATGCTATAATGAGAATACCTAGAGGCTTCTAAACTGGGGTTTATTTATTTATTTTTTGAGGTTCCTTTTTCAGGGCCTTACTTATTGCTAATGTCCTCTAAGAGAAGACTGTGTTGTTATCATCTGGGTTTCTAGATCTACCATATGTATTTTTCCTACCCTTTCTGGTGATCTTTCCTTGTTGTATGTTGAATTCTTTTGTGAAGGCCTAATGTATATCATGGGTACTCCATATTCTTAAGGTTATCAGGGCTGGGGTAAGAAGAGGACATCAAATTGGAAGCAGGAGGAAGATTAACAGTCCTCAAAGTGGAGAAGGAGCTTCGGATCCCAGCCATGTTCTTTTCCTTTGGAGACTCATCTCAGGGGTAGCTCACAGAGCGGCCGGGTAGAACACACACTGGCTTAGTCTTTGACGACTTGGGGCCTCTGTCCTCTCACTCCAGGTCCCTTCCTTTGTGCCTTGTTCTAGGGAGTAAAGCATGCCGGGGCTTTGGCTATGTGACCTTCTCCATGCTGGAAGATGTTCAGAGGGCCCTTAAGGAGATCACTACCTTCGAAGGTTGCAAGATCAATGTGACCATTGCCAAGAAAAAACTGAAGAACAAGTCCAAGGAAACAAGAAAAAATGGTGAGTTTCTAGTCATGCTGCAAGGGTTAGGAAGACACTGAAAACCCAGAAGATCAGAGAGCTGGGGGAGTGTCCAAAACCCGAGTTCCCTGGTTTAGTTTTTGTTGCCAGAACTCCTCTGGTGTGCTTTGATAGTCATTCGCTTGCCTCTCTGTCTGTGCAATCTGGTTCCTGAATATTGCACACTTGACCTCGTGGCAAATGCTCTTTGTATTGGAACCTTCTTCACTTATGTCTGTCCTAGAAATGGGTTGCAGACTTATCCCATGTCTCTCACTTTTTAGAAAATTCAGAGTCCCCAAAGAAGGAGCCAAAGCACAAAAAAGCCAAAGTGGCAGATAAGAAAGCCAGATTAATTATCCGGAACCTCAGCTTTAAGGTGAGTGATGGGGCTAAGTGTGTGTTAGGATGCTGGAGCCAAGTCAGGCTCGTTGGCAGAGATCCATCAAGAATGGGCAGCATTCTTTTGGGAAACAAACCTTAGCCTATTGAATTGGGAAAATGGACCTGTTTATTAAGGGCTCAGTGGGTAAAGATTCTTGTTGTCTTGAGTTTGATCCCTGGGTCCCACATGGTGGAAGAATACCGACCATTGCAAGCTGTCCTCTGATTTCAAGGCACATGAGTATGTGTGGTTCCCCCCAACCAGAAATTAAATGAGTAACTATAATTTAAAAGGACTTAGTAAATTCATAAAGTGTGAAGACTGATGCTTCCCTTTGGAAGAAGCCACTACTGAGAAAAGGTTCTGTGTGTTTAGCCTCTCTCTCCTTTCCTTTTTGAGTGAGACAGTGTCTCCTGTAGTTCATGTACATTTCAAACTTTGTAGCTGAGGTTAGCCTTTTAACTGGATCGTCTTGACTACCTGTCGAGTGCTGCGATGGCAGGTGTGGAACACCATGCCTAGCTTTTTTTTTTCTTTTCCTTTTTGGCTTCTTAGATACAAAGTAAGCTGTCATCTGTTCGCGGTTGTTTGCTGTTCTAATCGTAAAAGTTTAACAGATAGGAATGAAATGATCCAGACTCTGTAGAAAATGAACTCAGTAGTTAATGTTCCACATGTCTTTGCTGTGGTAATGGCTCTCGTTTTCCCTTTTCCCTTTTTCCTTTTGGTTTTAGTGTTCAGAAGATGACTTGAAATCAGTATTTACTCACTATGGAACTGTTCTGGAAGTGAATATCCCAAGGAAACCAGGTACTTCCACATCTCCATTTAATGAAGATAATTGGGTTTTATTTGTTTTTGTTGTTGTTGTGTTTGTTTGTTTATTTTCAAGACAGTATCGTTGACTGTTCTGGAACTCACTCTGTAGACCAGGCTGGCCTCAAACTTACAGAGATCTGACTGTCTCTTCCTCCCAAGTGCTGGGATAGAAGGCATGTGCCACCAAAGCTCTGCTCGATGAAGATAATTTAATGTGACTTTTTCCATATTACTGAACTGGAAATAAGTTGTTTGCTATGTTCATTGTGGCCCTAGACAATGTGATATTTGCAAGTTGCCCGGCATAGTGCTTGACAAGTAGGGAAGCCCAAGTGCTGACGCTACTCCCTTGCAGAGATTGTTAGGGAGCTCAGACTTAGACTTGTGTCAGTTACCTCTGGTGTTGCCGCATTGCTTCCCTAAAGCTGGAGTTACAGGGGTTATTAACTGTTGCTTTAGGGCAGGCTGTGGCTTGTCAGCCTGAGTTGCTGTAGTCTTCTTGTTCTGTGCTACCCACTGCTGCCTCTAACCTTTTTGTACATTTGTTCACAGATGGAAAGATGCGTGGTTTTGCTTTTATTCAGTTCAAAAACCTCCTTGAAGCAGGAAAAGCTCTCAAAGGCGCAAATATGAAAGAGATAAAAGGTAGGTCTTCTACACTTACACCATGACTTTGTTATTTCTGGTGCTTGACTGAATTAGAATTAGCACAGTGTTCACATTTTTTGTTATGTTAGAAAGATGTTTCTGTGGCTTAGGCTCTCATCGCTAAATGCTAGCTCATGTAGCCCAGGGTAGCCTGGAGTTCCCTAAATAGCCAAGAATGGCCTTGAACATCTGATCTTTCTGCCACCTCCAAGTCCTGGGATTACAAGTATGCACCACCAAACTATAATTTTTGGTGAAAATTTCTAGTATTTAATCTTAGGCTGAATTTGAAAGATCTCATGCCAGGAGCCCTTTTTTCACTTGGTGGGTCTTTTGGAGTTCCTAATGGCTATCCTGGACAAAGCTGCTAATAAATGCAGTTGATGCCTGTGTTCTTCTCTTTTGGTTGGGCCACTATTCATCAGTGCTCCTGGGCTATTAATCTGCTCTTGGTAGTATCAGGTACTGGGCTGATGGAAGGGTCAGCTTAGTTCTTTCCTAACTTTTGAGCAGGATTTCCTTTGTTCCAGAATGACTGTTTTGCTTCTTGATTTTTGAAATATTTTTAAAATATTCACCTTTTTAAAAAAAGTGTATATATGTGTATATATATATATATATACATATGTGCATATATATATACATATATACATATATATACACACACACATATACATATATACTGTCGCTGTCTTCAGACACACCAGAAGAGGGCATCAGATCTCATTACAGATGGTTGTGAGCCACCATGTGGTTGCTGGGATTTGAACTCAGAACCTCTGTAAGAGCAGTCAATGCTCTTAACCACTGAGCCATCTCTCCAGCCCAATATTCATCTTTTTAAAAAAAGATATTTATTTGTATATATATATTAGTGCTCTATCTGCATGTATACCTGCATGCCAGAAAAGGGCATCAGATCCCATTTTAGATGTGAGCAACCATGTGGTTGCTAGGAATTGGACTCAGGACCTCTGAAAGAGCGAGCAGTCAGGGCTCTTAACTGCTGAGCCATCTCTCCAGTCCCACATTTACAACTTTATCTCATATTATCTAAAGTGTGGTGGCTGTGTAAAAATGTGGAATTTCTGTTGTTAAAAGGTTAAGAATTAAAGAGAACTACTGAACGTTTTTAGTCTTGTTTTTGTTTTGTAACAGTACCTTACAAGGTAGTCCAAGCTGATCTGGAACTCAAGATCGTCTTACCTCTCTTATCTCTCAGAACCAATAGTTGGGCTTGAGAGATGGCTCAGCAGTTAAAGGCTAAGCTCACAGCCAAAAGAACCAATAGTCTCAGAATTGGCATTTCTTTGTTTCTACCAATATGTTATTGTCTTAAATGGGTGGGAATTGGGGATATTAAAAGGGAAAGAGTCTCTGACTCCACTTCTCTGTTTGACAGGGCGGACTGTGGCTGTGGACTGGGCTGTGGCCAAGGACAAATACAAAGATGCCCAGCATACTTCTGTCTCAGGTAAGGTGCGTTGGCACTCGATAGGAGGGCTGGGAGGAAGAAAGGACTCTGGTGGGTTGTTTTGTTTTTGTTTTTTTGAAACAGCGCTTCTGTACATAGTTCTGGCGGTCCTGGAATTTGCTATGTAGACCAGTCTGGCTTCAAACTCCTTGAGATCTGCCTGCCTCTGCCCCCCAGACAATGGGATCAGAGGTGTGAGCCGCCATGCCGAATGAACAGTTGCTGAGTTCTGATAAAAGTATGCTGGAACTTCCCTGTTGTAGTCAGTAGTGGGAATGTCGAGCTGGAGATACCCAGAGCATAGATAAGTCCCTTCTACCCCCTCCAACAAAGACAAAGCATCCTGGGAAATCTCCATTCCTGTGGGCTCAGTATGCTTGTCAGTTCACATCGGACTGCCTGGTGATCTGATCACTGGACATTCACTTCTGAGGTATGAGTGAGGAGGGGCCTTAGGTCATTTTTTTCCTCACTTATGTTCTTACCTCATACTAATGGACCGCTGAGAAGAGAGGGCAGGGCTGGAGGGCGCATCAGTTAAGAGCACTGCGTTCTCTTCTAGGGGATCTGAGTTCAATCCCCAGCACCCACATGGCAGCTCACAAACATCTGTAACTCCAGTCTAGGGGATCCCATGCCCTCTGCCTTCTGAGGGCCCTGCGTGTTCATGGTACATAGATACATATGCAGACAGAACACTTTTATATGCATAAAGTAATACATTTCTAAAATAAAACTTAAAAACAAAGAGAGATAAACCAATGCTTTTAAGTCACCAGAGTCTCAGAGAATATTTCACATCAAAACTAAAGTTCATGGAGGGCCAGAGTGAGCAGTGTATTTGCTGTGGTGTGTACGTGGTAAAGAGTTTTGGCTGCCGTTTCTCATTCTGGAGCGGGTTAATCTCTAGGCTTCTCATGGAGACATCATTCTGGGTGGCGATGGCTTTGGGTTTTTGTTTTGTTTTCCTTTATTTTTGCTGATGCTGTTTGCTGTCATCTTTTGGTGTCTGAGGAGTTGAGCCATAGTCTGCCCAGATATGCAAACCCTCAGATGCTCAAATCTCCTATAGAATTGATGTAACAATTGTGTCTTAGTTAGGGTTCCCATTGCTGTGAAGAGGGACACGGCCATGGCAGCTCGTATAAAGAAAAGCATTTACTTGGGGCTGGCTTACAGTTTCAGAGGTTCAGTCCATTGTTGTCATGGCGGGAAGCATAGCAGTGTGTAGGCAGACCTGGCACTGGAGAAGACGCTCTAGGGTCCTACATCCTGATCTACAGGCAACAGGAAAGAACTGGTTCCAGCTTCTGAACCCTCAAAGCCCACGCCCTAGTGACACCTACTCCAATAAGGCCACACATCCTTAGTGCCACTCCCTGTGAGCCTGTGCGGACCATTTTTATTCAAACCACCACATCTTCCATACATTTTAAATCCTCATTAGATTATTTGAAAACCTAATATACTAACAAAGCTACATAATAGTTGTTATTCTGAATTGTCTAGAGAATATTGACAAAAAATTTAGATATTCAGGATGAATACAGTATTTTAAAAAACTTTTTTGGTCTGTGGTTAATTGAATCTGAGTGTGTAGAACTGATAGAAACGGAATCTGACTGTATAGTAAGAAAATATAGGAAATCCTGAAAAACCAAAGAAACTAGTACGTGAGGTATTAGTCATTCCTCTTAATAATCTTGTTTCAGATAACAGATGAATTCCTTTCTCTGTCTTCCTCCATAGGTGGAAAGAAGAACAGCGAGCGTAAGCCTAAGGAGTCGGGTAAGAAGAGCTGCAGGGTGGAAGAGCAAGTAGAAGATGATGATGATAGTGAAGATGAAGAAGATGATGATACCCAAGATGATGAGGACGAAAGTAGAGACTTGACGGTAGCTTCTCCTGTGAGCGTGCGGAAGAGGTAGGTGCACGTCCTGGACTAGAGTGAGCTTGCACGTGTTAGGAAGCTCAGCAGCGGGTGTCCCCCACGACGAGCTCTGAACCGTGCTGTTGCAGAGCAGTCAAGAGAGCAGCGCCCGAGGAAAGCACCGAGGAAGACACTTACGATGACAGCGACCTGGAGGAAGGGAGCAGCTCCTACGGCGACGGGACGGCACACAGCGAGAGCAGCATTGAAGAGCTGGAGGACGAAGGTTTGCTTGGATTTTCCTGGACAGATGCCTTCCCGCTTTGAATAAATTAATGACAAGTGGACACCAGTTCCGCCCGGGCCTCTTGCAAATAGTTTTCTGTCAAATTTTTAACTACTGTAAAGAGAACCTTTATTTTTCATTCTTTCCTAATGCTTTTCTTCCCATCCCCTTTCCCTCTCCCCTTCTCTTCCCTCTCCCCTTCTCTTTTGAGTCGGGATCTCACGTAGCCCAGACTGACATTGACTGGGCTGTGTAGTGGACAGTGAGCTTGACCTTCTTATCCTCCTGCCTTTACCTCCTTGGCGACTCGCACCAGCCCCTACTTTGTGTGGTGGGGATCACACAGAACCGTGCATGCAGTGCGAGCACTAACTGGCTGTGTCTGCTTTCCTCCGCCCCCTTTGTGAGCCAGGTCTCCGATGGCCCAGGCTGGCCTCAGTGCAGTATGCAGTGGAGAATGCCCTTGAGCCGGTCCCTGCTGCCTTCACTGTGTCTGACCCCAGAGCGGGGACCACAGGTGTACACGGCGCTGTGTGCTTTATGTGGCTCTGGGGTCTGGACTCAGGCTGCGTGCGTGCTGGGCAGTCATTTGCCACCTAAGCCATATTCTGTTTCTTTATTGTTTGTTTTGTTTTAAAGATGAGTTTGAAATGATTGAGAATTTAGAGTCTTCCTTAGGGAAGTTAAAGCCTAGCCTTAATATTGAAGGTGTTACCACTTCCAATGGTCTAAGTCAAATAACTTGATAAGCAGGATACAGACTAAATAGGTTTTTTTAAAAAAACAAAACAAAACCATTTTGAGTTGATAATGTAGATAAAATGAGTCAGAAAAACAAAACAAACAATTCTGAGTCTGAGATGAGGTAAAGAACTATAAACTCAGCTTGGGCTTCCAGACAAACTTGTGTCTCAAGTAAGGCCGATCTATTTTCTTCTAGTTCTGGGGGTTATTTGTCCCCAGACCAAGGTGCTCTGTTCCTGCCTTACTTAAACTTGCTCACTGTGACACTAGGAGCTAAAGGCTCACACGAGCTTGGAGAGGCACGGCTCAACTCCTCAGAAGGACGGCTGGAGCACTGGTAGAAGTGAGAGCAAGTCCATGTTGAGGAGAAGTAAAGCAGCCATTGTACAGTGCGAAATGGCCAACAGCTGACCCCGGGAGTGTCGGAGTGGATGTTTTTATTCAGCTGTGTCGCTTGTGTTTCTGTAAGCCTGGTGTTTGGGTTTGGCACAGAAGAGACAGAGGAAATCAGCTTTTTTGTTTCTGAGGATAGAGTCAAGGCTTTCACACCAAGGACACAGTGAGGCCTACAACTTGGTTCATCTCCCTCCTGTCATTTTCTTTTTTGAATCTGAAAACTTAGTGGGACTCAGCTAAGAAGTTAAAAAAAAAAAAATAGTACAGAGGAGCTTACTGTAGAAACTAAAATCCAACAATTCTCCAAAGTATTCTCTTTTTTTCCCAGAAATTTGTATGTGTACACACAGCATATAAGCGGCTTTCTTAATTTTTTTTTTTTTTTAGAAAGGGTCTCACAGTGAAGTCCATGCTGGACTTGAACTTGAGATCTTCACACCTTGGTCTGTCAAGTGCTGGGGTTCCAAGCCACCACACCTTCTGTAATGTTTATTCTTCAAGCAGTGAGTTTCCTATCCATCTAGATCGTTAACTTCTTAAACCATATTCCCAGAGACAATCAGTATTATGTTTTTGTATACCCAGAGAACATTTAACATGTTTATAAGTAGAAACACATGCACATTCATGCAGTTATAGTATAGTGTGTGTGTGCATGTGTGTGAATGTGTGTGACTGTGCCACAGCAACATACGGGAATTTTCCTCCACACCTTTACCACATTGGATTATATTGTTTTTTGTCTTTTTAGTTTTTTTTTTTTTTAAGATTTATTTATTATACATAAGTACACTGTAGCTGTCTTCAGACACACCAGAAGAGGGCATCAGATCTCATTATAGATGGTGTGAGCCACCATGTAGCTGCTAGGATTTGAACTCAGGTTCTATGGAAGAGCAGTCAATACTCTTAACCGCTGAGCCATCGCTCCAGTCCTTATTGGTCTTTTATGTTTTGCCAATTTAAGTAAAAAGTAGTATTTTTTCTTAAACTATGCCCCTTTTTCCTCCCTTTCTCTTGCTGCTGGGTATTGAACCTATGTCCTTGGTTATGCTAAATTCACATTCTACCACCGAGCTACACCTTCAGTCCCTTTGCTTTTCTTTTCTTTTTTTCTTTTTTTTTTTTAAAGATTTATTTATTTATTATATATAAGTACACTGTAGCTGTCTCCAGACACATCAGAAGAGGGCATCAGATCTCATTATAGATGGTTGTGGGCCACCATGTGGTTGCTGGGATTTGAACTCAGGACCTCTGGAAGAGCAGTCAGTGCTCTTAACCACTGAGCCATCTCTCCAGCCCGCTTTTCTTTAAATATTTTGAGTGTGAGCATCTTTTAATATATCTAGTCATTACATTCTTAGTTCATTTTAAAATTAATTTATATAAAACATTTAAGAAGTTATCCTTTTGCCACGTGACTTGCATTTGTCTTTTTGAGGTTTTTTGTTTTGTTTTGTTTTGTTTTGTTTCTTGTTGTTGTTTACATTAGATGTTCCAGTCTCAAAGAAAAAGAAGAGGAAGTTACCCTCCGATGTGACTGAAGGGAAAACTGTCTTCATCAGGTATGCCCTCTGTATGCGAAGCTGTGTGTCCCCTTCACCTGTCTCCTTGCTGACCTCGCCTTCCCCCACTCACCTGTCTCTCCTTTGCCCTCTCCTCCACCTTCTCTCTCTCCCTTCCTCTTTTCCTCTCTCCTTCCCTTAGCACTAGAGTTAGATGCTATGAGACCGGTTAGCACTTTGGTCTGGGGGACACCAGTGAGAAATGTAAGAACAAGAGCTTAAGACGG
Organism: Rattus rattus; assembly: GCF_011064425.1. Classification (NCBI taxonomy): domain Eukaryota; kingdom Metazoa; phylum Chordata; class Mammalia; order Rodentia; family Muridae; genus Rattus; species Rattus rattus. Next base: position 110,411,426 of record NC_046159.1, read on the forward strand.
GAGATAATTAGCAGGTATGGTCTCTGTCTTTGTTAGAGTTTTTGTTTTATAACTGGGGTGGCATCTTCTAAAACATTTCAGCTCTTAGCTGGTTCTCACCTTTACTTTAGGAGAGATACTGAGGATACTGAGGTTTGCCCTAGGTAACTTCTCTCTTCATGCCTAACTTCTCTTTTTCTTCCCTTTTTGTTTTTTATATTTTTGAGAGAGGGTCTCATGTATCTCAGGTTATGTAGCTAAAGATGACCTTGAACTTATATCTCCTACCTCTACCTCCTGAATATTGTGACTACAGCTGTATTCCACCATGCCTAGTTTATATTGTGCTGGGAATAAAATTTAGGCCTTTGTAAACACTACATCTATGGAATATTTTTTTGTCAGCTTGACATAAGCTAGTCATCTGGGAAGAGGGAACATCAGTCGACAAATTGTCTCCATCAAACTGTCCCACAGCCAGGTCTGTGGGGCATTTTCTTGATTAGCAATTGAGTGGGAGGGCCCAGTCTTGTCCTGGGTTGTATTAACGAAACAAGCTGACAGGACTAGAGAGATGAGCGGTTAAGGGTACTGATGGATCTTCCAGAGGGCGCAGGTTTGACTCCCAGCACCCACAGAGTGCTTACAACTGTGAAAGGATTGGCATCAGTCAGGATGCCCCAAACCAAGTTCACAGCACAAAGGAGATCTGTTTGCCCCAGAGAGACAAAAGGGCTGGGAACAAGAGACAAAGACAGGAGATAAAGGACAAGGTAGCAGGGGAAGGGAACGAGGGAGAGGGGAAGGGGTATTTGTCTCAGAAAGGGGGACAAAGGACTGCCTCTGGATGGAGAGGAAACATGTGGCCCTCGGGGAAATGGTGGTTTATAAAGGAAACCCTGTGTTAGTATGAGGTATTTAATTTTAATTGGGCATGTTAATTAGGTGAGCCAAGGGGGGCTTTTGATTGCTGGACTTGAATACTTTGTAGCTGGGTCTTGGTAGTCACCCTGGGTGTTGGGATGGCCAAACATAGGAATACACCTTGGTGACTGGCTTTAAGCATGTAGTCTAAAAGTTTTTAGTGTGGCCGAGGGAATGGGAGAGAAGGGCAGGCCTGCCAGAGCCCCACTTGCACACTTGAGCTGGCCAGAGCCCCTTTATTCCCACCTTTTTGTTTCGATATTGAGTTGTTTGGGGTTGGGCAAGCGGGTGTTGTTCTGTCTGCTTCCTGCTGACATTGGTGCTTCGTTGTTGGGGGACCCAAAGAAGCTGGGTTGTTGGTCCAGGTTGGGAAGAGCAAACTCTTTTACTTGTTGTACGTAGGGAAGTGTACTCTGTGTGGCTGGACCAGGATAGAGACTCTGAAGAAACGGTCAGGGCTTGGGCTGGAGTTGTTGGAGTGGTCTGTAGTTGATTTGAAATGTGCTGGGCAGATAGGCTAGGGACAGAGGTAAAGTTAGTTAGTTTAGAAAACATTTTATCTTGGATGTACATTTAAAATGATGGGTTAATGGTCCTGGGAGTTGGAGTCCCAAGACCAGGGAAGGAGAGATCCCACCCTTAGAAAGAGGCAATGGGCTGGACAGCTTAGACTGTTGGTTGGCAGGAAGACTTTTCTGAAGTCTGTTTGAGAGTTCTGGAGAGGGGCCAGGGAAATTTCCATTGGCTGTCTGAGGTTAATCGGAGAGCCACTGTTATCTGAAAGCAGGGTCTTGTGTTGGGGAGAACATAATATGAGAGGCTTTTGTTACATCAGAGTAGTCTTTGCTGGGGTGTTCAGGTGGGCTCTGAAATTGAAATATTTTAGGAGCCTGGATGATTGGTGAGAGGGACGGTCTGTAACAGGGTTTGAGAGTGTGAGGATGGTGTGAGGATGGACACAGAACAGGGGTGAGGGAGCATCCTGTGCTGAAGGAGGGCTAGGCATGTTGTCTGGGTTATGTAGTAGGGTATCCTGGAAGGACATGGGATGAGACATAAAAGGGGGTCGCAGCTTGGTGGGCTGTAATGTTGGTGTGATTATTGCCTTCACTAATAATGGTGGGGTCAGTCTGATGTGGCCATTTGACAGGAAGGAGCTGCCATCTATATAAAAAGTGGCAGAAGTAAGTAAGAGGACCCTCCTCTATGTGAGAGGGGCTGGGGTCTTTGAGTGTAGAAGATCTGAGGAATGTTGAGGCAAAGAGATAAGTATGGATGGGTTGAAGAGAGGACTAGTTAGAAATGTGAGTTTTTGATAAGAAAAGTTTGGAGGGTATCTTAGTCAGGGTTTCTATTCCTGCACAAACATCATGACCAAGAAGCAAGTTGGGGAGGAAAGGGTTTATTCAGCTTACACTTCCATGTTGTTCATCACCAAAGGAAGTCAGGACCTGGAACTCAAGCAGGTCAGGAAGCAGGAGCTGATGCAGAGGCCATGGAGGGATGTTACTTACTGGCTTGCTTCCTCTGGCTTGCTCAGCTTGCCCTCTTATAGAACCCAGGACCACCAGCCCAAGGACAGCACCACCCACAATGGGCTGGGTCCTCCCCCCTTGATCACTAATTGAGAAAATGCCTTACATCTGGATCTCATGGAGGCATTTCTTCAACTGAGGCTCCTTTCTCTGATAACTCCAGCTTGTGTCAAGTTGACACACAAAACCAACCAGTACAGAGGGATAGAATACAAGATGGTGGAAGAGATTGGAGTCCCCCATAAGCTAAGCATTGAGAGAGAGATATTGGTTGGTGGGATGGGATGGGAGGAAGGAAGTAAGTCCAGAAGTGGCTTGGTATGGGAGTGTATCAGGGGTGAGGTATTCAGGCATCCATGAGTGGAGGAGGCCCTGAGGTTAGAGATGAGGAGTGGGGATGGCCAGGGTGGTTTACAGTGAGGTGTCCATGGGTTGACATGAGAGAGAACCCAAGTTAGGCGCCTTGGAGAGGGGAGCTTTGGAAGGTGAGAGTCAGGCCCATTGAGCCGAGGAAACTGAGGAGTGAGGCAGATCAGATTGACTTTCAGAGAGGTAAAGACCACAAATTAGGAGGTTATATACTGAAGCCAATGGGAGGGAAGAGGGAGGAGGTAAGCCAAGTCTATAGGAGTGCCTGGCCAAAAAGTTGGGGATTGTCTCCAAATCTCCAGAGAAGTCCAGTCTAGTTGGGATTGTTGAAAATCAGGATCCATCTATGTGAAGGCAAAAAAAAAAAAAAAAAAAAAATTGGGGATGGACATTCAGGAGTATTGAGTCCTAAGATTTAGGACTGAAAAATGAGTTGTGGTGTGTGGTGTTAGGGATAATGGAGAGGATAACCTAAGGGTTAGAGACTTAAAAGGTGTAAAGGGACAACAGTTAATAGACTGAAGGCCCTGGACTAGGTGGAAGGCTCTGTTAGGTATTTGGACTATTACATGGGAGTATTGTAGGGTGACGAGGTGGGACATGGAAACCGTTTAGACACTGAATGAGGCCGAGGCAGAGGCTGGGCAAGAGTAGGGAGAACTGGGGCTTGGGGATGTAGGCAGAGGCCTTTGAGTATGCCAGAGAGGGATTTATGATGTGCAGCAAGGGAAAGAGGTGGCATCCCATACAGCGGATTGACTCACAGAGGATAAGAGAGGTTTGGGGATTTCAGAGCGAGAGCGTGTACCAGTAGGGGCTGAGGGAAGGAAGAGGAGGAATGCAGGAGTGTCCTGAGAACTGTGGTCAGAAAAAGGCAAACGATGCTTGAATGTGATAGAAAAGACGCCCTTCCCTAATAAGGGAATAGGACGTGATCAAATGAGGAGAAACCAACCTAGAAAGGAGCAAGCTAAGGGAGGAGGGCTGTGGAGGGCTGCTGTGTATTCAGACTATAGGTGAGGGAGGGGGGAGTGGGACCAGCAGTAGCACAGAGGAGGAAAGAAGTCTAAAACAGCTTCTTATATACCTGAAGTTAGTCCTTTCTCAGACCTTTAGGACTTACTTAAGCCTTCGCATCTTTAAACCTTAACACATTTCCTTGGACCGTCATCACTTCAGATCTGTGCATGCTTTAGATTACTTTCTTAGACTGTATACCTTGTATCACTTTTTTTTCTTTTCTTTTTAAAAAAGATTTATTTATTTTATGTATGTTAGTACACAGTCACTGTCTTCAGACACACCAGAAGAGGACTTCAGGTCCCATTACAGATGGTTGTCAGCCATCATGTGTTGCTGGGATTTGAACTCAGGACCTCTAGATGAGCCATCTCTCTAGCCCCCTCACTTTTTTTTCTCAACCTACATAACTTCTTTGTTTCTTATAACCTTTAGAAATTCGAATATTTGTTAGTTATGAATCCTGTCAGCAAGGCAAACTCTACATATGAAATGGACTAACCAGGCTGCTGGGTGTTTGCTGTGGTTAAATGTCATCAGAGATCTGAGAGGGATAAATTTGAGTAAGAAGTACAATTTGTTTTTATATCAATTAAAATAATAAAGACTTAGTTGTTTGAGGCTGACGTGGATCATTGCAGAAGCAGTTGGTCTTCAGTCGTCTGAAAAGAACGGCATTTAATGGTTGCCCGGGGCAGCAGGCCTTTGGCTGTCAGACTAAGGTCTGAGGAATTTTTCCTGTAGAGGAAGGACTTGAGAACATTGACCTTATTTTGGTGAGGCAAAGTCAGTCCAAAGTATCCCCCATTTGTGTAAATCCCTGGCTGCAGGTGAAGTGTGGGCCGTTTTTCCCAGTGGTCACTGTTCCCACAGGTGGAGTCAGAGCCGCGGTTCCCCTCTGTCTTCTTTGGAGATCTTAAAGTTTTCTTATTAGGAGGGGTGTCTATTGTGGGAACTTTCTATTGGACACTGTAAATGCCATATTCATCAGATCTCTGAGAAGTTTGAGGACCATATATTAAGTATACCTGATTTTAGGCTTAACTTGAAAACACATATGCATGAGGCTAAAGAAAACCTATTTCTGTAAACCATAAATATAATAAACTTTTCATCATTAGAGAATATCACGCTTGAGAGCTGAAGTCAGTCAGGACAGGAAAGGGTTAATAAGTTGGGCCCTGGTGAGGGCCTTGGCGAGGCAGGGTCTGCTAAGATGAGCGTAAATTGTATGGTAGTTGAGTCAACAGTGGAGGATTTGGCTTTAGGGAGGGAGTTGGGGGAGGAAGTGGAGGCCGTTGTAACAGTATAACAGTATAATACGGAGCCGCAGAGGGGAGCTAACCTCTGCAGGGTGGGTGGAGAATTGGTTTTAGGACTGGAGTGGGGGCTACATCGGGCTGAAAGGAGGGGGCTTTTTGACGAGACAACAGTATGGGGGAGGGAGGGGCTGTTAGAACATTGCAGCTGGAACAAGTTCACAGTGGCAGAGGGGGAGTGTGGGGAGTGGGGGTCACAGTAGCCCAGACATGGACCTAAGGAAGCTGCAGGAAGGACGTTGCAGAGGCCCAGAAGAACCCAAGAGAGCTGTCATGACTTAGCATGCAGCTCATGGTGAGGAAAGGATTTCACTGTGACCCAGACATAGGCCGAAGAAAGATGCAGTTCCTAAGGAGAGAAGATGTGGGATTGTTAAGGAGGGTCGGAGGGCAATAATCCTTCCCTGCCAGGCTGGCCTGGACTGGGTTGTGCAGAATTGGCAGGGCTGTCATGGGAATGAGTGTAGCTGGGTGGGCTGCAGATGGGTGGGGAGGAGGAGGGCCTCCTCTAGTCGGGTCTGTAGTAACTTGGGTCTGAGGAGTGTAGCATCCTGGCTGAGGCAGGCTCAGGCAGTGTGGGCTGTAGGGAGGTGTGGGTGGGGCAGTCTGCATGGCAGCACAGCAGCTGGTGGGCACAAGGTGCTGGCAGGCAGTACCCCTAAGACATGAAGTGGTGCAAAGGCTTACAGTGGCATGTAGGACAGTTCAGAGAGCGTCAGAATCACAGCACAGGCTTGGCACATCCAGTGCTAAAGTGCACTGCTAATGTGTTTTTTGGTGCAGGAAACTTCTATCGCCAGTGGAGGCCAGCAGGTCAAGGTTGAGAGACCGGGCATCCTCCTGATTCTTGAAAGGCCAAGAAGAGAGATCTCTGGGTCAGAGGGGTCAGCACTCAGACTCTGTCACCAAGAGACAGACCCCAGGGGGCCTGAGGAAGAGTCTGGGACCGGGACCTGGAGGCAGGGGGTGTGCTTCAGACTGTAGCAGTACAATCACCAAAAGTGAAAAGAAAGCTTTGCGGACCACACCGAACCAAATGGAATGTACTCGTCAGAAGTGTAGGAATGTAGGGAGTTTGGGGGAAACTCACCAATTAGCCACTGTTGGATGGAGAAGGGGTGGGGGTGGGGGGTTGTGTAGGCCAAAATCTGAGTTTTGGCCTCATACCTTCAACAGCAGTCTGTAACTCCAGTTCCAGGGGACCTGATGCCCTTTTGGACCTCTCTGTGCACTGCGTGTGCATGGTGCACAGACATCACGCAGGCCAAGCAGTCATACATATAAAGTATGAGTGAGTAAATCTAAAAGAGAAAGCAAACTGAGCAAGCCGTGGGTGGCAAGCCTGTAAACACGCCTCCATGGTCTCTGCCACAAGCTTCTGTCATGGCTTCCCTCAGTGACAGACTGTAAGCTGTAAGATGAAGTAAACCCTCTCCCTCCTGAGTTGCTTTTGGTCATGGTTTTTATCACAGGAATAAAAAGCAAACTAAGACACTAGGCAAGCCCTCTGCCAACTGAGCTATGGTCCTAGCTAGCCCCTAACTTCTTTTTGAAAGTCGTGTCCAGAATACAGGACACCTTTTGTTTCCAGGATATATGGATGGAGTTAGGGCTTCCTGCGTTTCATAGGTCCCGTTCATTTACTACAGCACCAGCAGGCTGCCGAGTGAGATGGCTCAGCAGGAAATGGCTTAACACCAAGTCTGACAACCTGATCTTCAGGATTTACAGACCAGAAGTAGAGAACTAGATTCCTACACATTGAACTGTATTTGTCACATGTGTTTCATGGTGCATATGTACATATATACATACTAAAAATTTTAAAAATACATGACAAAGCTTTAGATTCCCAGATTAAGGATGTTCAATGCTCTCTTTCCCTCCCCCCTTTCTCTCTCTCCCCTTTCCCTCTCTCCCCTTTCTCCCTTCCCCTGTTTGCCTAGTCACTTCACCATGTTTTTCTTTTGTATTATTTTGAAGGATTTCATATAAACATGTAGGGAATATGTCTAGTTCAATAAAAGAAAGACATGATTTTTACTAGCATGCTGTGAAAGCTTCTGATTGTAATAAGAACTCAGCCACAATGAGTGAAAAGAGGGCGGACTGGATTTGTTCACAGAATCAGTGTTGGCAAGGTGCAGATCCCCAGCAGGGGTGAAAGTTTGGGCATTTTTAGACTCCTGTTACTGGAGGTTGTGGGACTTTTGTCTGGGATACCATCTTTAAAAGTATAAATAAATAAAGGCTAAAGGTGTTTCTGTAAAGTGTATACTTGAAGGATAGAGCTAAGCAGAGCTTTCATGTGTATAGACGTGACTGTCAGGTCACGCTGTAGCCTACCTGCATCGTCCCAGTATCTGTGGCACTTCTATTTTGAAGTTAATGTATCTGCAGCTTTCAGTCTTTTTTATTTTGTCTATTAAGTTTTAAATTCTCAGGTGAGAGAATCTGATATAGGAAGGTTGGGACAAAGGGACAGACTGATAGAGGATTAGCCACTAGGGGCCGCTCTTGTGTGCTGTTGCTTTTCTGAACAAGGGAGAAGGGATGGGAACAAGGCAGACATCATTAGTTGATGTCTAATTCATGTACTTCAGATCGAAACTCAAGGTCTTACTTTGTCACTGAAATTTGTGTGACATGTTTTCTTCCACAGAAATCTTTCGTTTGACTCAGAAGAGGAAGCGCTTGGGGAGGTCCTCCAGCAATTTGGTGATCTTAAGTATGTCCGGATTGTCTTGCATCCAGACACAGAGCATTCTAAAGGTATTCACCCT